>NC_143388.1:66622184-66926488 GCF_980474605.1 Leiobunum rupestre
TGAACTGTTCGCAGTCGTGTTAAGGAGGAAAAATCACGAGGATCGGGAAGTAAAACCAGAAATTAGTTATTTATTTTTTAAGTGTTTTTTAGATATAAGACTCAATGATCAAACAAGGGTCGAAAAACTGCCTCGGGCCGAGGCCGAGGCCGAGGCAACGGTTAAATGGTCAAATGGATAAATAAAGCTTCAAAATAAAAGTGTTAATATCAAATATTGTAGATGTTTCGTCCCTCCAAGCAGCCCCGCCCCCTCACGTTTCGCTTTTCAACGGTTCCCACGAAAAGAACCTAAAACAAAAGTTACAAAACTAAAACTTAAACTGTCGAGTATTGACTCCTCCTCCTCCTCCTCCGCGCGAGACAGGGAAAAAAGCGTTCAAGGTGCCGGTAGCCGGACGATCGTCTCCACATATTCATTCTCCTTAGATATAAATTTTACGGTAGAAAATGGGCCAAAATTTCAGTTATTCATGTTTTTAATAAGAGCAAAAAAATCCTCGGTTCCTCGGCTATATTTGGACGACCCTCGGACCGAGGCTGAGGGTTTTCCAAATGGCCGAGGCTTGGTTCGATCCTTGATAAGACTGGAACTCTTCTATTCAAGAGTATTGTTTAACTATTAATTGTAATTGAGGTATAAGGCTGAAACCCTTACATCCCGACCTTTTGCAAATTATAATTTAGCCCTCTCAACCCTTTTAAATTTGGTAAACTTGAATATATAGTTATAATCGTAATTGCAAAAGACGTGGCATCCATGCCCCTCAACCCTCCGTAAGACGTGGCAACCAAATCCGTCTTTCACCCAGAAATGAAACCCTTACTTCCAGATCCAGTCTACTGTGATTTATTGTTTTGAAAGACTTTTGTTAAGTTAAAGCCTTTAAGTTATTTTTCAAGTGTATTATTATTTTGTTATTGTTAATATCGAATTAAGGGAGTAGGTTGAAACCCTTCTGTCCTGACCGGTTTTCAAAAATCTAGCAGACGAATTTCCCCCTTTAAAACCTAGCAAACCCCGTAGTCCTTAAATTAGTGTCTCTATCATGGCGTGGTTTTTTTCCCTTGTCTTAAAAATCTCGACCGTTAATATTCAATAACCATCCATTTAACTTCATCTACATTGTATTTAAAATTTAACTCCATAGGCACCATTAAACGGAAACGTACAATTTTAAATTATTATTACCAAAGACGCGGCAACCAGACCCGTCTTCTCCCCAGAATTAGACTTAGGGCCCGTTCCAGAGACGAAAAACTCTCGTAAAGTAACGAAAAAGGGGGCGTCTCTAGTAAAAATACGATACTTTTTCAAAAACGCGTTCCAGAGACGTTTTACCGAGACAAAAAGTCTAGTATCTTCTACGAGAGCTCAGGAGCTATCGTAGAGCTCTCGTAAATGCGTTTGGAGGCGAAAATAATCATTTTTTAGAAAATGGCGGTGGAATTTCTTCGAGCTAACGAGATAAATCAAGGTGTAAACAACATCGAAACAGACATCCCGCAGAAAATAATGTATCGTGAGTGTCCCAATACTAAGAATTGATTTAAAAAAAATGATTTTTGGCACTACCAATGAAACATTTACCTGAAACCGCGTTTATTGAGCTACAAATGGGAATGGCCGAGGCCTGAATTGAAGGGTGCTCCATAGATTCTGCTACGCAGGTAAGAATTCCTTTACCACTATTTTTATTTAATAATAAAACGAAACTAAGAAAGAACTATCTTTTCGTTTTAATAAAATTAAAATTATCTTATTGCAGATCCCCATAATCATATGCTGTATTTGTTTTGCAAAGACGGCGAATTATTATCAAGTTGAGTGTTTGTCGAATCGTTCACAGTGTAAACTTCAACAGCCAAATAGTTTTTTGTATTACACCTTGTTTTTTTTTACATATGGTCCACTATAATAAAAATTATTTTAATTCCTCAAATAGAAATATATATTTATTATTGTAGCTATCATTTAAAGAGAAAGGGTGACACATCTCCCTTTTGACCTGATTCCCATGTACTTAATGACATTTTTATTGGCCCCCAAACTGCTTTTATGGATACAAAATTACAGGAAGGTGAAAATGAAATTCAAATCTACCGCCAAACTGATATTAAACGAAAACCCAGATGGAGACAGCTCCGTTAAAAATCACCCAAACTTTGGTCATCTGACAATAATAAAGAAATAAGTTTCATTGTTGTGGGAAGTTTTACATCTGAAAGCTAGAGAAAAGGTAATCAGTAATATTCATTAAGTTTATTTTAAAGGAGTAGACATACTGCTGGTAAATTTAATTATGTTTCAGGGTTATTAATTATTCGTTTATTAATTAAGGCGAGATCACTGAAATAAAAATTTATATGTACTTTTCATCCTGAATAAGAGAGTTGTGTAAGGCCACCAGAATTTTATTGTTATTGTCCAAATGACTCAAAAAGGCGAGAGAAAATTTTTCATTTTGAGCTACCATTTCGTTTAAAATCATTCTTTATTATTTACTTCAGACCGGGCAACATGGTCTAATGTTTCGGGCACTGCTATAGTAGCAATTGGTTCGGAGGACACAGGTAATGTATGATGTTTCTTATGGCTTCTTTTATTACATTTGACACGTATACCAAATTATTATTTATATGTAAATTTGTCAATCTGTTTTTCAGGGAATATAGGAAAAGAGCAACGTTAACAATACCACTTTTGAAATATTCTTCTATTGTTGAAGTAGGTGGATCTGGAAGTGGTTTTTCAGCCCTTGCTTCTATTAGAAATGTAACTGAGCTATATCTGCTAGTAATTAATATACCTAAACTGATTTTTTCTAAATATACCCATTTCATTGACAATATTTTGCATTGTCAATCTTAGTTATTTTACCATATTGTGTTGTCATCAATATGATAAGTTTAATTAAATTTCAATTAAATATTGATAATCTCTACTTTCTAGAAATATTTTGTAACGTTTCTTTAAAGCCAAATGAAAGGGAGCACTACCATCCACGCTCGGTGGAGTACTCTTACGAGTAATGCGAAAACAACCCGCACTTGGTGTACCAATAACAACACTTGTTCTGGCTAGTGGTGGACCACTTTTCTGATCCGTATGATATCTTGAGCTATCACTATTCTCATAACTCTGTTGACCAAACCCTTTCTAGCTTCAAGCCCAGCCAAAATTGCTTCCCTTTCGTTCAACCTTGGTTAAACCTCTTTGCCTTTTGCATTCCTTCTTTGCTTTCCCATTTTTAAAACATTTCGCGTTTATGAATAATAGATGTAAATAATATATAAAAACAAATGTAAATAACAACAAAATTTGAAAACATAAATAAAATTTAATATATATAGTAAAATAGCTTATAACTATCCGATATTACGAAGTCGAAAGTGGAAAGTTGCCGCTGTTTACAAGAAATAAATAACAAATCAAAGCTAAGGCTTAACTGAGCGATCGAAGTAACTCGCTTCCTACCGATATTTTCCGGCGTTTCTATTGGCTATGGCGGAGGGCGGAGCTTATTAAAAAAAAGGCCAAAGATACGAGAGCGGGAGTTTACGAATTCTTGAAAAGTTGTCTCTGGAACGCGTTTAAGATACGAGAGCTCGAGTCTCGTAGATTTGCTCTCGTAACTTTTTAACTTACGAGAGTTTTGAAAATGTCTCTGGAACGGGCCCTTAGTCATCCAGAGCCAATCTAACTACATAGTACAAATCTCATTGTGTCATAAAGGTGAATATTGTTAGTATAAGGTCATTTATTTTTGTGATAGTTGGTTGTTATTAACACTGAAGCCCAATTAAATATTTCTATTTATCTGCACTCAACGTTTTGATCTCATTTACTTACAAAAACGAAATAAAAGTCGTCTCTAATTTCCCGAACAAATAAATTCGATACATACGACAAGGGGAATAGAGTTAAGACATTGCCCTCGAATTTAATGCGTGGGCCCTTCAACGATAACCTCGGTTATTCTTTTTGGTAAATTCCCATCCCGTTCAGATTTTGTCGGCCACGAACCCCACTGAAAGTGTTAGTGTCGTAATACAGTTTTAATTATAATAAACGACATTCTAGCAGTCGGGATTGGACCGGGATTACGATTTAGGGCAACGCTCTAAATTGCGGAGGTATCTCGTGAAGTTCCGTGTTCAGTAGTTTATACACCCAAGGCCAAACTCTTTCGAGGAGAGGTATATTTTGGCTTGCAAACTTGTTTTTCATAATTTGCCTAAAACGATCTGGTGAATTGAGATTCAAAAGCCATCGCTTCTCTCCAAATAAAAAACCCGACAGGGAAATAATTGTTTCGTTTGCTTTCTAAAGCTTCGTGAATCATTACGTAGCGTTCTTCCGAACTTGAAAAAATTGAATTACTTTAGGTAAAAATAGCTTATTTCACATTGTGTTAATCTAATGTGTTGGCTCAGAATCAGCAAGGTGTTATTGCTTTATCTCAGCCGACCACGAAATGGTTAGTCGTTTATGAATTGGCTCAGAGTTGGCAAGGTCTTAATACGATATCTCAGCTGACCACGAAATGAGTAGTCGTCTTAGAGTTGGTAAGGTCTTATTACGGTATCTCAGCCAACCACGAAATGAGTAGTTGTTTAAGACCTTGCCGACTCTGAGCCTTCTTTTAATGTCTTAATACGGTATCTTAGCTATCCACGAAATGGGCAGCCGTTTTCCAGTCGGCTCAGCGTCGTGTAGGCCTCTTAACTGACTCGCGTCTGACCACTAAGTGGACGGTGATTTTTCAGTGAGCTAACAGTCCGTTCGTATGCTTTGCGACTATCCAATGAATAGTCAGTGGCTCGAACATTGAGTCCAATGGCCCGACTATGAGGATAGCATGCCAGCCGACCAAGATTTTGGCCAACGGCCCGACTGTATTTTGCTATTGGAGTTATTATGATACCAATGAAATATATAGCTAGGGATGTTCTTATCAACTAATTTTAAAGATTTTCAACCTCGTAATATATTTACACTTTTAAGAAATAATATGCCATTTTGTATGTTTTTTTTAATAAGGGCTTGCGTTGCTAAAGCTTGCAAAACGTGAGTAACAAATAAGGGTGAATGCAGGTAGGAGGTGGGGTGTTCAGTCCAGAGGTGGGCAAAAAATGTGAGCATTGTTTTATGAAAAACATATCGAAACAAACCAGCACCTCAAATACGAAGGTCAGTTGTTCTTGTTCAGCGTGAAAGACAAATTAAGCAAGCTCAGGCTGAGAGCCGAATTTTTCCGGAATTCGATCACAGCGCGGTGAATATTTTTTTAAAAACCATATTTTCATGTCGATTTGTTTATTCTATGCTTTTTAAAATGAAACATATCAACTAAAAAAATATCATTTTTAAAATTTTTCTCACCGCGCTTTAAGCGAATTTTGCTATATATAACTGAAATATTAGTAAGAAAATAATACGAGCATAATTAGCGTAATTTACAGATGCGAGTTAGAAGGATTAAACACGTCATATTAATAGCAGTTAGTTATTTTAGTCGGCCACCAACTAAATTAGAACGAGTTATTGACGCCTTTGACTACGTTGTGGTAAAGTATCACTTCATCTAGTTTCTTCCAGGGGAACTAAGTCATGATAAGTTGGTGGTACAGTATGGCTTTTGGCCCACTGCCAAGGACGATATTTGTTACGGTAGAAGCCCAAATGATCGCGCGACATTTGATCGACAAGGGTCCAAATGATCGAACGCCAGTTGATCGATAACTTTTTCAATTTTTTTGGTGGTGTTTTTCATATTGCCTCATAAGAACTGCAAGCTAAAGAGTTTGCTTGAAAACAATTCCAATTTATAGCTAAATTGGCTGTACTAGTTGATTGTATTAGTTACGATTTCGGTGGAATACGATGTCCAGGTGCAATTTTAGCATATACAATTTCGACGTCACCTGAGAATTTAGTATTTCCAATATTTTTCCCTTAGTAAGACACCAATTGCATACAAAATTTGTTTGAAGGTTCTAACGATAAAATCCCCAAAAAGCGCACAATCTGGCTTGAACCTGACAATTGGAAAACACTTACATGTAACACCCAGAAAATGTGTCGATCACTTGGTCTTTTCAACCATTTTTTAAAATCAATAGAAAACGGTGTCGATCAAATGGCGATCGATCATTTGTTACACCCCTTGCTCTTCGGTCTTTAAAAGTTCAAAGTTCTCTCGTTGTCGACCCTGGGAAAAACAAGATTAAAAGTGGGATGGCATTGTCTTCAAAGATGAAAGTTATTTTCTCGATCGCTCTTTATAGTTGGTTGAATTGGCTTTCCGTCAAAGCGATGCCGGCAGTACCTTCGAAAGCTCCGATGTGGATATTGCAGTCTATAGTTACTGATACGCGTTTTGTGGTAAATCTGGGAAACCTTTTATTACGTTTTTATAAATTTCGTTTTCGTTAATAAAATTTTAAAATAACGAAAATGAAAAAGAAAAACAAATTCAGTTTTTACATCATTAGATTTTAGTTCTTTTCGGCGTTAGTTGTACATACTTCTAAAATATTAATTTTTATTTTTTATTAAACCTTAATGTCATATTTTGTGCATTTAGAAATAATTACTTTTCTACATCAATTGAAACACATCAAAATATGAAAAAGTTTAAAAATAGGAGTTCTAACGTGAAAATAGTTACATTTATATTTCGGCCAAGAGAGAGAGAGAGAGAGAGAGTTTCTCTTTCGGGGAAGAAGAGAATCGCCGAGTTGGCGCTGCTCAAATAAAATTGACAGTTTAAGAAGCCTCCTTTACTTTAATCCTTCCTTTCCTTCTATCCCGGTCCGCTCGGACGCTTCGGGAACGTAAAATGCCATACCATTGTACCAATTGTTCCAAGGTCAAGGTCGACTTGACCGTCTCTAAATTTTTGCATTCATTATTATGTTCTACGCGGTCGCCTGCAGGTTGTCAAAACCGATTAAAAATGGTTTTCCAATAATTGCTACGATCGTGAGAGATGATGCGGAATTCTATTTTTCCACTTCCATAGTAAATTTGACAACTAGGTCAATGTGACGCCAGGATTTTCAATAACCCAGCTCTGTAGTGGTAACAGCGCCAACAGTCTGATTAGTTTGACATTTTCGTTCTTTGTATTTCTGAACTTGCTTTATTTTTTAGAGTTAAAAATATCCACATAACAATTTCGTCAGTGTCGCTGTAGCAAAAAATAATATCTGTATATGGTAGGTCTACGGACTAAATCAAAATCCTTAAGATTCCTTGCTTCAAATATTGAAATCCCCGGGTACTCGCGTAGAACTGTCCTGTACATTTAAAACTTTAAAGGAATAAATAAACCACAGTAAAATCTTTTGTTTATCAAAACGCAACGACGCCGGTTAGTGCGCTGAAACGGCCGTAGCGTTTTAATAAACGAAAAGATTTTACTGTGCGATAGTGGTTTATTTATTCCTTTAAAGTGTTTATAGTAGTTAAATGATATGTGTATTGAAGTTTGAGCTCTCAGAAACTTAAGTTTCCGTGAATAATGTCCCTGAACGCAAAACTGATCATGAAAATCCGCGACTAAATTATAACTAACTGCGGGCACAAATAATCGAATATTTTTTGGATTTGATACTGTCCGAAAACCATAGTTCCTGGAGTTTTTAAACAATTAAAAAAAGTCATTTAAATGAGATGGTTTCTTACCTGGTAGGGCTTTGCTAGAATAACTGGTTCTGCTGCTTTCGTCACTACTACAAAGGTAATAAACTTTCAAAGAGCTTAGAAATATCCTTCAATTTTAACTAAACTTTTCTCTAAAGAAAATACCATCTATTTTTCGCTCATATCCGTGCTCGTATTTCCTTCGTTATGTTATCAAACACCATTAGCCCTGTTGGGATTTTTGTTTCTTTATACTTCATAACAACCATTGTTCCTGCGTGCTTCGGTTATATCGTTAGAGCGTACAGAATGTGTACACTTTTCCCACCTGTAATAATGACTTCAAACTTTGATTCCCTATTCATGTATATTGTGCGAAATGTTCTGGAATGAAAACGTTTTCAGTGTTTATATATTCTTACATACATGAAGTTTCTACCTAAGTTATTATTATTTTGGAAATAAATTCACGAAAACATAACATTTTAGCCCCATTACGTGTTTGCTAGTAGTTTACTTCTATTTATTGTCAATTAACTTTTTCCGACAGAAGTAACGGCTGGTCTGTTTATCCGATACGGGTCACGCTGTATATGAAATAAATCCTAAAATATGCGTTTTGATCGCCCGGGGTCTTAGTTTTAATGATTTAGTTTAATGACGAGTTTACGAAATATTTTTATTTAGCGGAGCGAACGAGCGAAGCGAGTGAGTGGAGCTCTCACTTTGGTGACTTCAATGGGAAAGTTGGCTGTGTGTGGGTGGGTGTGTATGTGTGTGTCGCACTTGGGGGAGTAGAGAAGTTGACTCTGAACGAGACGGAGAAGAGAGACGGAAATTCGTGGTAATGTCCGGAAGAGAGGGAGACCTTCGCCACGAGAAAGAGAGGGGGGGGACAAGGAAAGAGAGGGGGGACAAGGCACTGCCGTTCAGGATATAATTTAAGCGAAAAATAAAAAGTGGACTATTTGCACTAATAATCTGTTTGTAGCTTAATAAAATTCGTTTAGTTTTCTTATTAATGTTCAATTAACATAAATACGACATTACTAAAGTTTTACAACTCTTCGACAACTCCGTAATTCACGATTATCGTAGCGCCCACGCTCCGTTCAAGTCTTTGTCGAGAATGCCGGCTCCGGGTTTTGAGACGTCCTAGTACGTAAGAAAGGTAAAAGCTGTAGCAAAAAGTCCTGAACTACTTAAAAATCGCAACTAAACCTCCCCTTCTACGAAGTCCCTTTCTTTCATACAAACTCGCCTTCTACGAATTTCACACTAACCCGTTAAAAAAGATTAAAGGTCGGGACGGGCACAAGGAACTCAAGAGAGGAAAACAAACCGGGCGACGTTTTAAAACAAATAACGGTGCGACCACGCGACATTTTTCAAAAAAGTAAAAAGATATGATAAAGATAAGGGAAGTAAAGAGGTGCAAGTTGAAACCAGCGGGGAGTCTAGCATCCACTGGTTGGGTATCCGTAATGGAGGATGGGGCCGAGAGGGGGAAAACCAAACATGGACGCGCCTAGGAAAATACCGCCGAGAGCAGCCGGTATGTTAGAAAAGGGAAGCAAAGAGGCCAAAGTCCAAAGTCGAGTAAAATAAAATTGAATTATGAGTAAATTAAAATTGATTTAGATTAATAACCATGTCAGCTATTTGGAATTAGGCGCGTTTAGTTGGAAATCAGGCCCTGAAGATTGAGTTAAAATTTCCAAGCTCTAAAGCTAACCGTTCTCGAGTTTTTAGGAATAAAGAAAAGAACACACTTTTAGACTTATAGTTATAGATTAAAACAATTTCAATAAACAACAAAGATAATCGTTTTTCACTCCTTAAAACATAACTTTAAAGGGAAAATGAAAAGGAAAAATCATTTGCTTCGAATCTATTTCTCTTGCAAAATTAAGTCTAATAATGATCTTTATTCGTAAGAATACTTAATATTTAAATTTAAAAATATAACTTGGACCTTAATATTCCTGACTACATTTCTTCGGAATCTGCGAGTTATCCTAAAATTTGTCTACCAGAAAATTAATGTTATCCAATTGTACTCGCATTCTCGGAGACTTTGCAATTTAATATTCTCCTGGCTGTTTTTCTTCGACAGAGGTACCTAATTCCTTCATTTAATAAAGAAAATGAGAAAACCATGTGCAAGAAATTAAAGGATTAAAATTTTACGTTATAAATTTAAAGCAAGCTGGTGCATATAAAATTATTGTAAATAAATGATTGTTAATTCACTAAGCGATCGAAGTGATTTTTATTTCTGGGAAATGATTTCAGGAACAGGGCTAATGTTACGTTAAAAAGACAGAGGTGGGCATTATCATATTTCAATGTTCAGAAATGATTGTTCCGAGTTAAAAAACTAACTTTATTTTTGAGTGAGTTATCAAAGATATTCAGCAACTGTGACAGGTAAATACGTGAGCGCGCTCATTCTGAGCGAGACACATATAGCTCGGGCAAAATTATCTCCACCCACTGAGAGCAAACACCCTTGTTCTTTTCCATTTTTCTCAGCGTCACGTTCAGTGCCGTTTTATCACAGAGGACGAGTGATTTTATCCCGAACGAAAAGGGTTCTTTTTCTTTTTCATTGTTCTTAGCGTCACGTTCAGTGTCGTTTGCTCACAGAGGACGAGTGATTTGATCCCGAACGAAAAGGGGTCTTGTTCTTTTTCATTGTTCTTAGCGTCGAGTTCAGTGCCATTTTCTCACAGAAGACGAGTGATTTTATCCCGAAAGAAAAGGGTTTTTGTTCTTTTTCATTGTTCTTAGCGTCGAGTTCAGTGCCATTTTCTCACAGAAGACGAGTGATTTTATCCCGAAAGAAAAGGGTTTTTGTTCTTTTTCATTGTTCTTAGCGTCGAGTTCAGTGCCATTTTCTCACAGAAGACGAGTGATTTTATCCCGAACGAAAAGGGTTCTTGTTCTTTTTCATTGTTCTTAGCGTCACGTTCAGTGTCGTTTGCTCACAGAGGACGAGTGATTTGATCCCGAACGAAAAGGGGTCTTGTTCTTTTTCATTGTTTTCCACGTCGCGTTCAGTGTCGTTTGATCACAGAGGATGAGTGATTTTATCCCGAACGAAAAGGGGTCTTGTTTTTTTCATGGTTCTCAGCGTCGCGTTTAGTGGCGGTTGCTTACTGAGGACGAGCAGTTTTACCCCTAACGTTTTCATCGTTCTCAGCGCCCAGAAAACCGATTTAGAGCATTGCCACATCGCATTCGGGGGTACTTGCTAAACCAATCTTTTAGACTTAAAAATACTAAAATACGTTTTATTTCTAAACTTGAAATAGACCATACCCGTTATTACTTTCTAAGCCTACTGTCCCTATATTGATCTTTCCCACTGTCCCTATCTGAACTTGCCTTAATGGAGTCACCGGATCCGCAGGTGCGATTCATACTCTATAGCCTATCGGGGAGGGCTAAGGAGTGGAAGAATAAGTCACTCTATTCCTCAGCTGTGCGAGGATGGGTTCCGGGCAGCCCATGGTGTCGCCTTTTGTTTGTCCATGATGATGGCGTTTGTTTTTTATATGTGAGGCAGTCACGATGGCTGTCTCACTGGCCGAACGTTGTTTCGCAAAGCGCACTTTTGTCCCAGCCTGATTAGTCTCGTAGGCCGCTGTAGTGCTTAGGCGGAGCAGCGGGGTACAAATACATAGTTAAATGTCTAAGCCTACGGCGCTCTCTTAGATGTAAGCTCATAATTGTAGTCAACGATTTCACGCATCGTGACGCTGCCGAAAACAATTTTTTTACAATTAAAGGTTTTTCTTATCAATAATCTACAATGTTTGTCCTTCTGTAGGTATGTATATCTGTCCCTTTAATAACTTTTAAGAGCCGCTAGGTAGCATGCTGAAATTGCCGCCAGGTGCTCGGCTTTCTTTTTCTAGCTCAACGCCACTTTAATGACCTCTTCGCGACCTTCCGTACCCATGCTGCGAGTTATTTTTGGCCAATAGTAAACAATGCCGCACTTGGCGGGATACTCTCCCTCAACCCCGACGTGTTGCCGTTGAGGCACTTCTCTAGGCGCCGAGAAACTTTTTAGTCTTACACGAGCCGTATAGGCTCTTAGTAAGACTCCTGGTCTTGCTCCGTTGTCCGGCGTCCGCCGCCGCTGCCGTAGGCATGACACGGCACGGTAGAGTGAAAGAGAGGACACGGGGATCGTGACTACGTCTAGACTGGCGCTGGGGTAGAGCTGTACCGCGAAATGGCTGGGGAGAGGACGCGGGACTCGTGTAAGACTATTATTTGGGTCACCTGACCCACTAGTTTAATTTCATTTTTGTTAGTGCTACGCCACTCTCCTGATTGGTCGCCGTAGCTTTAATTGTCGTTGAAGCTAACAATAGTTTTGGGCGAAGTTTAAAACAAATTTAAACATTTGTTGATTTAAAAATAAGAACCGAAACGTGTGTATGTATTTTTCTTCTATTACTAAATAAAAAATAAGTTAGTTTTAATTTGTATTATTTTTTTATAGACGATTTTTACCTCTCCGAGGGGACTTTGTACCCTAGGAGGTGTTATACACCACCGTGTCTGTCTGTCAGGCCTGCAAACGCGTTCGCATTTTCGAGGCAAAGGGTAATCACTGCGTACGCAGTTTCTTAGAATCAGGGAAAAGGTTTTACCAAAAGCGCCCACTTTTTGTCATTGGGTGTAGTATAATTTTTGAATCGGCCAGGATTCGAACCCTAGCCCTCTTGAACGACAGGTGAGCGTTCTACCGCAGAACCACGGATACATAGGCTTTCCCCATGAGCGCATCGAAACATCACATCGCACCGAAAAAATTTTGAATTTACGCGACGTGATAACGTTGCCTGTTTCCATTGTCGAATCGAACACCTGCTGATACGTAGATCGCCCCCTTTTTAGTTGCATTTTAGGGTTAGTTTTCCTACCATTTTAGAGTATTTTCTTTTACTACTCAGTTTATTTTTAATGGATTTTGATTTAGTGGCCCTCAATAACGCGGGATATTTGTTTATAAATTCGCTATTATTAGTTTTGCGTAAGCACAAAGACGACACTGATCGTATTCTTAGAAATTCGCGGATTAGTTTCGTAAATAGAATTAATCGAGAATATCGTCCCCGATTAAATGTTTGGTCCTTCGAGCCGGATATTAGCAGCAGTTGAAGTTATGCCTCAACTGACGAGTTAAGCTTCTTTTTCCGTGGGATAGATCAAGAGCATCGGAGGGACAGACGCCCACTGCGTCCTAGCATTGGATCCCAGTCATGGATGCCTTACTGTCGAAGCGCAAGGTCGTCCAGTCACAGATCATCAGGATCGAAACAGAGACTCTTCAGGCACCGGGTCTCACAAATCTGGTTCCATTAGCAGATGCAGCGGTAATTCTGTACGATGAGAAAGTCAAGAAGCTAGCCGTCGACTTAGACTCCGTACAGGACCTCATTTACGTCAAATGTAAGCCAGAGGATTTGGACGGTCTCGTAAAAAGGATCGAGGACCTGCAGGTCCTGCTGCAGATGGCCCGAAGTAAGAACACTGCAGCGGCAGCGAATATCCTGCCGGCCGTGTCTCCATCGTCAGATCTCCGTCTACCACCGATCGACCTACCCAAGTTTGGAGGTAACCGGATTGAATGGCTACCGTTTCGCGACCTGTTTCTGGCCACAGTCCACAATAACGCAACGTTATCGGGAGCCCAGAAACTCCATTACCTCAAGAATGCCACGTATGGCGATGCGGGACGTCTCGTCCATTCCTTGCAGTTGACGAATAGCAATTACGGCGAAGCTTGGGACATACTCAGTTCCAGATACCACAACGCGAGAGAGATCATAGACGCCCATATCAAGCGGCTTTTCGGACAACCAGTGATCAAAGAAGCATCTTCATTCGCCATCCGTCAGCTGATCGATACGACATCGGAGTGTACCCGATCTCTGAAGATTCTTCAAGTTCCATTCCAGCATTGGGACGCGGTGCTGCTCCATATCGTCAAGGAGAAGTTGGATGCAGAATCATGGCACCAATGGGAGTTGACTCTATCGGGCACCACGCTTCCACAGTATCAAGAGCTGTCAACGTTTTTGGAGAAACGCGCATGGGCTTTGGACGCTTCCCAGGCTGCCACTGGTTTCTCAAAGACGAAAGAGTCATCACATGTACGGAAGCCAAAGACAGCAGCTCATCTAGCCACCAATGGCAAATGCGTTTTCTGTGGGGAAAAGCACGCACCTTTCCAGTGCCCATCGCTGATCGAAGCTTCAATCGACGAAAGGTGGGAGATGGTCAGAAGGCACTCGCTGTGCTTCAACTGTCTGCGGTCTCATCATCAGACGGGCGCCTGCACAACACGCTGCTGCACCTAGCTAATCAAGAGCCAACGAAGGAGGACGCCGAGGTTTAGGTACATATCATGAACGACGTAGCCCGAGAGGATCGTAGTTTGACCAGAACCGCTCAAGTACTGTTACCAACGGCAGTCATCCAAATCAAAGAAAGCTCTGGCCAGTTTCGGCCGTTGGGGGCGTTGCTGGATTCGGCCTCACAATCCACCTTCTTTACCGAGCGAGGCGTCCGTCAGTTACAGCTGAAGCGCACACGGTATAGCGTCACCATTGGCGGTATCGGAGCCACCGGTATCGGTACTACAAGAAGCAGCGTGCGGCTGGAAGTTAGAACCGATTAAGACACCATCTTGTCTGTAGAAGCTCTAATACTCAGCGCAGTCACTGGCGACCTACCAAACTACTCATTCAAAGCAAAGCCGTGGCCTCATATGAAAGGGCTTCAGCTAGCCGACCCCGCATTTCACATATCGAGCCCAGTGTACGTCCTAGTTGGAGCTGACGTTTACTTCGACGTGGTCGAGAGTGCGGACCGCCGTGTTCAAAAGGATTCACCAATTGCATTCAAACACGTTTTTGGCTGGGCTATCGGAGGGCCGCTGGAACCAGATTGCGTTGACGCAACACCTGAAGCAGTCCAAGCCCACGTCTGTACACTGGACGAGCAAGTTGCAAAGTTTTGGGCGTTGGAGGAACTAAATCCCAGAAGAGCGCTGAATGCCGAAGAGAGTCAGTGCGAGCAGGTGTTCGCAGAAACGCACGCAAGACAAGAGTCTGGAAGGTTCATGGTGCGGCTACCCTTTAAGTGTGATCCCGCTCAACTGGGCGACTCCAAGAAAGCAGCAACTAGGCGGTTCCGGTACATGGAGAAACGGATGCAGGCGAATCCAGAGCTTAAACAACAGTACTGCGCATTCATGACCGAGTAGGTCGAGCTCGGGCACATGGAGCGTATTCCACACGATCAAGAGTCAAAGATGTCGTACTACCTGCCGCATCATGCCGTCATCAAAGAATCCAGCTCTACCACCAAGCTGTGAGTTGTCTATGATGCGTCAGCAAAGACGTCTACTGGAGTTTCCCTAAATAATGTGCTCATGGTCGGACCGAAGTTGCAAGATGATCTTACGAAGCGAACGATCCTATCGGATACCGCTCGGATCTTCTATCCTCTGGGCCTACTGGCGCCGCTCACTGTCGTCGCGAAAATATTTCTACAGGAGTTGTGGCAACTCAAAATTGACTGGGACCAGCAAGTACCAGGACATCTCGGGAGCAGATGGCAAGCATTCCGAGGCAACCTACAAAAGATCGAGCAGATCTCCATACCTCGACACACTGGACAAACTTCCGCACAAGAGTCCAGCTTGCATGGCTTCTGTGATGCCTCTGAGAAAGCATTTGCGGCGGCAGTGTACCTGAAGACAAGGTCCTCCTCAGGAGAGGTACACGTGCAGCTGATAGTGGCCAAGACGAGAGTCGCCCTGTTGCGTCCAACGACCCTACCAAGGTTGGAGCTTTGCAAAGCCATGCTGTTGGCGAGGCTCATCCACCTCGTTCAAGAGTCCCTGAAGAAGAAGCATCAAGAGATCCATTGCTGGTCGGACTCTACCATCGTGCTGGCGTGGATTAAGTCATCACCCTTGCGCTGGAAGACGTTCATAGCGAACAGGGTGACTGAAGTCCAAAACGCTTTACCATCAGCCAAGTGGCATCACGTCACAGGGAAAAGCAATCCAGCCGATTGCGCTTCCAGAGGAGTAACGGTCAAGGAACTACTTAACCATGGCCTTTGGTGGCAAGGGCCACAGTGGCTCCAAACCAACGACACCCCAGTGAATCCTGTACTACCGCCAGAACCAGAGGCGTGTCGGCTAGAAGAGAAACGTACGACCACGACCGCAGTGACTGCTCAAACGACCGACCCGCTCATGTTGAAATACTCGACGCTGCATATGCTGATCCAGGTCACCGCTTATGCACTACGTTTCATTCATAACTCAAGGATCGCTAAAGAACGCAAGGAGACCAGAAGTAGCGGTCCTCTCACCGTTCAAGAACGAACCAAGGCATTGTCCCATTGGATCAACGTCGTCCAGCAGCAAGCTTTTCCGCAAGAGTACGATGCGCTACGACGGAAGAGAACCCTGCCGGCAAACTCCAAGCTACGGTCTCTATACCCGTTCATAGACCAACAAGGCATCATTAGAGTGGGCGGTCGCCTCCAACATTCCACACTCTCTCACGATAAAATCCATCCAGCCTTGTTGCCACGGATAAGTCAGCTAACCGACCTGATAATCCAACATGAACACCTCAAGCATCTGCATGGAGGTCCCCAACTAATGGCAACTGTCCTCCAAAAACGTTACTGGATCGTCGGCCTGCGGGATGCAATACGCTACCATGTCAAACGATGCGTCAAATGCGTTCGGCAGCAAGCTACCATGGCAAACCAATTGATGGGAGCGCTACTAGAAAGAAGAGTCCTACCAGCGCGAGCCTTCCTAATCTGCGGGGTCGATTACGCCGGGCCGTTTACGATGCGAGTCCTGAAAGGCCGAGGTCAACGCACCTTCAAGGGATATGTAGCTGTTTTCGCATGTTTTACCACCAGAGCGCTCCATCTCGAAGTCGTAAGCGACATGACGATCGAGGCGTTCTTGGCAGCGCTTAAAAGATTCATGGCCCGACGAATTAAGAGTGCCAATATATATAGCGATTGCGGTACCAACTTCGTCGATGCCAATCGAGAACTCAAGGAATTCCTCGCGACGACGTCCACAGCTGCGACGATATCAAAATGGTCCGCGGAAGAAGGGATACAATGGCATTTTAACCCCCCGGGAGCACCGCATTTCGGAGGGCAATTGGAAGCCGGCGTCAAATCTATAAAACACCATTTGAAGCGAGTCATGGGATCCATCACTCTCAACTTCGAGGAGTTTCAGACGCTGCTGTGTCAGGTGGAAGCATGCTTGAACTCACGCCCATTGACAGCGATGAGCTCTGATCCCAACGACCTGGCGGCACTCACCCCAGGACAATACTTGATCGGAGGCCCGATCATGGCGATACCGGAACCGGACTTACCGCATGAGCCGGAACATCACCTGACACGCTGGCAGCTAAGTCAAAAACTGCTACAACACTTCTGGAAACGTTGGAGTGGATAATACCTGTCCAGACTACAACAACGCCCCAAATGGGTTGCACCGAGACGTAACTTTCAGGTCGGGGACCTCGTTTTGGTAAGAGACGAGAATACGCCACCAACTAAATGGAAGATGGGCCGCATCACCAAGGTTCATATCGGAGAAGATAACCTTGTTCGAGTCACCACCGTCAAAACAGCGGACAAGGAGCTCAAGCGGCCTGTAGTTAAGTTGTGCCACTTACCATTGGACGATTGAAAAGTCTACTTTCCAAGGTGCCCGGAATGTTCAGCACAGTGAGGTATCGTCTTTTTATAAAAGAGGCGCTATCTTATCGCAGCGCAACGAGTCAAGATAAATTATTTTTTAACTGTCGTTTTTTATGGTAATTAAAATATTCAATTTTTAACAGTATTATATGAGGTTAAGCTATCTAATTCATTCACCAGTCAACCATGTAACGATCATTCAAGTTTATTTTATTGTTAAAATAAATGTTTTATTTTTTAAATTTGAACCAAGAGTCCCGTCATTTCAAAGTTCTTGAAATCACGCCATCATTTTGGGAAACCAACATTAATTAATAGTTACCTTCTGAAACAATGACGTTACTTTCTAGTCCGTCTTCGTTGAAAGTTACCATTGGCCTCGTGCCCAATAACTCATCCATTTCATTGAAAAACTTAAATTTAATTTTACCAGATGAGCCGGAAACGTTTTAATTTTTTTTTCAGCGTAGTAATCTATTTTAAGTTTTTTTCCATTTCGTGCGAATTTGTTCCCAAGTTTTATTTTTAAATCCGGACTTTTCGAACTCAATCACGACATTTTTAAAAATTTCGGCATTCTTCTGGCGTTTTCCGTCTAGCGCCGCAATTACATTTAACTCCTTAACTATGTTAATTATTGTTAGAACTTCTTCGTTAGTAAAACTATTAGCCATAATTACTACTGATATGTTTACGAAAATATTAGGAAAATGACAACCGTTTAAGCTTCTAACCTTTCTTGAAATTAACTTAACAAACAGTGAGGAAATAGTAGAATTTGTTAAAGGAAAAAACCCAAAATGCAGGGGGTACGACACGGTGACCGTTTCCATGGAAAAAAAGAGCGATCTTTGGACTCGGACCACATATTATTGTCGTACCGATAAGATCGCCCCTTTTTATCGCGCAAACCCGTTTCCATGACCGTGCAGGTGCGTCGACACAGAAAGGTCGCCCAAAAATACGCTCATGGAAATAGCCTCACAGTTACGCTTCACTGAAAATTAAAAACTCTTCCGAGGAGAGGTATATTTTGCCTTGCCAACTTGTTATTCTTGTCCGCGTGCAGGATGTCGGAAAAGGGACTTTCACCTCCCGGAAGTTCATCGCGGCACTCTGGTTTGCGTTCAACCAACATCACCTCAGACCTTTCAAAAGTTGTAGATTACATCAAAATCAGCCTAACCAGGATAATTATGGATAAACAATTTGCTAAAAAATTGCACGCGACAGATTTTGGGTATAAAAATATCCAGGAACATTTTGAATACATTGGAAGTGTATCAACTGATGATGTATCGCCCTCTATGTTGGCATTGGGAAAATGCAGCGTTTGTGATAAAACTATAAGGGTACCTTCGAATAATCCAAGTAATTAGGAGCGACACATAACGGTTTGGTTAATTTTTGTTTGTTAACCAAATAATTATTTATTAATTAATTAATTATTTATTTTCAATTTTACTGTTTTTTAATATACAGAAAATTCACAAACTTGTTCTCCGCCTTAAATCGAGGCAAGCTAAATCAAAATTTGCAATTTTTCCAAAGACATTACGGAAAAAGGTTCCTAGAACGGGAAAAAGCTCGCCAAAACAAGCCGCTTTCCGCAAAGCCTTTTGCGAATGGATTTGTTTAGATGGTGTTCCATTTTCAGCGGTCGATGGCGAAGGTTTTCGCACTCTCATACAAACA
Organism: Leiobunum rupestre; assembly: GCF_980474605.1. Classification (NCBI taxonomy): domain Eukaryota; kingdom Metazoa; phylum Arthropoda; class Arachnida; order Opiliones; family Sclerosomatidae; genus Leiobunum; species Leiobunum rupestre. Next base: position 66,641,316 of record NC_143388.1, read on the forward strand.
GCTGACCACAAATTAATAGTTCCCTCACGTCGCACGTTGGTAAGAGATATCGAAAAACAAAGTGTTGATACCCAAAATGAAGGTAGGTTAGCGACAAAATCCATGCCTTAATACTTTAATTTAGTTGTTATTGCGCTGTTTCAAGAATATATCAGCTTACTAAATCCGATGGAAGTGCGCATGGCGCTGGACATATGGTCCAGCAGACAGCGCCAAGCGGTTATCGGTTGCCGTATTCAATTTATAGATCAAATTTGGTATTTTAAAAATCTCTTACTCGCTTTCGCTCATTTCCCCGAAAGTCACACGGGATAAAATATCTTAAATAAAATTATGGAGATTTTAAATGATGTGAGTAAACATCCATCTACGGTTCGTATTAAAACATCCCTGCCATTTATATTTTTTATATTAAAAGTTAACTCACTTATTGTAAAATTACAGATGTCTTGCATATGCGCGGATAACGCTACAAATATTTCCAAAGCCCTCAACATGGACAGTGTTTTTGGAGAAAACTGGAATGTGGTGTTTCCCCGGACGATGAATCCCGAAGACAGCAACAGCGACAATTCGGGCACCGAAGATGAAGAATCGGAAGATCCGAAAGAAGTTTTCAATTTGGATATAGGTATTTCTGTTTGAAATCACAAATTACTCACTGCAATTAGTTGTAAATAGCCCCGGGGAAATTAGCCGAAATAAAGGTCAAACCTGGAACAAATTAGGAACAAGCTAGTTCCAACGAATATTGTAAGTACAAGTGGTGCTTATTATGAAAAAAAAACATTCCTGACTTCCGGTTGGGGGAACGCCCCCAAAAATGGCCGCCATTTTGGTTTTTTCCTGTTTACTCCATAACGGTTGGTCGCACATAAATCTTGCAAATTAACAAAACTACGAGATGACGATTACCTATCGAACGATATTTGAACCATGGCAGTGCGCCATACGGTTCAAAGGTTACCGGTATTTTTCGAATGGCCGCCATCTTGGAAATTGTGGTTTTTTTCTTTTTACTACAAAACGGTTGGTTGCACGTAAAAGTCGTAAGTAGAAGAAACCACGAGCAGACGACTATCTACCTAAAGGTATTTCAACGATTTACGTGTGATGTATGGTTCAAAGGTTACATGCGATTTTCAAATAGCTGCCATCTTGAACATTTTGGATTTCTTTATAATTTCCTTCCAAACAGCTGATAGCACTTAAAATCCGTCAAAGAGTAAATTATAAAAAGCGATTCATCTACCAAAATGGTTTTGGAACATCTCCGTGCGCGGAATTATTCTAAACTTATAAGACCCATTTGTGTGTCAGTAAGATAAATTACATAAATAAAGCTTTACTTCATTCCAGCGCTACCGAGTGCATTGTTTTGGAACGTACCTTCTTTCATTGTTCTGAACTCCTTATTTTCTCTACTCGCCAGAGCCGAAAGAGAAAAGATGGTAGTAAATATTTGTTTGTAGCTTTTTTTATTGTCTTTGATGAAACAAGACTTCATTAGGTATTTTACCGCATACTCTTTATACTTTTTCGAAAACATCACAACAGTTCCCCCAATTTCAGTTGCCCGGCGAACTCAACACTTCCAGACATAGATAAAGTATACGTCATTGACGGCGGGCATTTACTACATAAAGTAGTATGGCAGCGGCCATCTACTTACCGCGAAATCTACGACCAATATGTCAACTATATCAAATATCACTACTGGGCTAACTGCGTTGCAGTTTTTGACGGCTATGATGAACATGTATATTCGACTTAGTACCAAGAGCAAACAAGAAGCTTGAAAATGTCGAAATATACTCCAGATATTGTTCTTCGGGACGATATGGTAAACACAGTCAACTAAAAGCCGACTTCTTTAACAACGATTTTAATAAAAAATCTTTTATTTTCAAGTTATCAGATAAATTAAACCTCGCTAAAATTTTAGTAGTTCAAGCGAAAGGTCACGCAGACGCGCTGATTGTATCAACTGCTCAGAACTACAGTACTAAAAACCGTTGCGTCGTCGTAGTAGCAGACGATACCGATGTAATGGTAGTGCTTATCTACCACTCGTCTAATACGAACATATTCATGTTGAGACCAGGGAAGTCATCCAAAGCCGATAAATTAACAGACACATATAAACTAAGAGAGGAATTAGGAAAATTAGCTGACGTTATACTATTCGTGCGTGCGTTTTCTAGTTGCGACACCACTTCCGCCAATTCCAAAAAAAGGAAAACTTACCGTCCTGAAACTCTTTAACAACCATCCAGATTTGGTTACAAAGTGTCTTGTGTTAACGTTCATGACGAAAATGTGGTATGAAAAGTAGTGCTATGTGCGTTTAATGTAACGGGATTTCTTGTTTAAATAACTATAAAGATGTATGTGAAGAAGAAATAAGCGATATTTTTGATGATTAACCAGCTAAATAAAGTTTTCAAGCAATGGTACCTCATTCAATTGGTTTTGGTTTTCACAACAAAATTTATGTTTTGAACATATTCAGTGAAGGAAATACCGGTAACTTTTGAACCACACAGTGCACGGGGGTGGTTCAAATACTGGTAGATAGGTAGGTAATCGTCTGTTCTCAATTACTTTCCTTAACTGATTTTAAGTCCGACGACCCATTTGGAAGTATCAGGAATCATTTTCCAAGATGACGGTTGTTCAACAATTACCGGTAACTTTTGAACCAGGAAGTGCACTGCGATGGTTCAAATACCGTTGAGTAGATAATCGTCTGTTCTAAATTAAGCACCTCAGGATATTGTAAGTGCAACAAACGGTTGTAGAGTAAAAAAAAACAAAAACACAATTTCCAAGAGGGCGGCCATTCAAAAAATACCGGTAACTTTTAAAGCGTATGCCATGGTTCAAATATCGTAAGTTATGTAATTGTCGTCGCGTAATTTTGTCAATTGGAAAGATGTATGTGCGACCAACTGTTTTGGAGTAAACCGGAAAAAACCAAAATTTCCAAGATGGCGGGGCCATTTTTGGGGGTATTCCCGCCCCCCCGGAAGTTAGGAAAAAAAATTCCCATAATAAGCACCTTTAGTACTTACAATATCCGTGGGAATTAGCTTGTTCCTAATTTGTTTCACTTTAAATGGTAATTTCCCCGGGCTAAAATGCCGCGCTCGAAAAATGTTCAAAAGCAAAAAAACTTATAGACCGCATGAGTTCGTGGATTACGTTTTTACATCGTTCGCCTAAATGGACGGAAAGGTTGAAAAAGCTTTCTCCTTAACATTTGTATGTCAAGCCCATTGGTGGCGTTCGCTGGAATGCTGTGTATCTGGCCATCTAACGTTGAGCGGAGGTGAGTAGTTTGTTTAGATATGCGCGATATCATAATTAAGTTGTAAAATAGATTAGATTGACACTTCATATTCTCCCAAAGAAAACTTTTAATGATAATCTGTTTCGTCAAAGATCAGGGGCGAAGGAACAGGGGGGGGGGGGGGGACTGGCCAGGGGTGTAAAATAGGATCGAAAAAGGCGTAAAATTATTTGAATAGGGGCGCCAAAATCCAGTCCATAAGGGGGGAGGGCGAAATTTAACATAAAAGCTGTACCACCCCAGTCCAAAACGTTCCTACGCATCTGCCAATGACCATGCAAATACATTATTATGTGCGATTGGCTGTAAAGTCTCACGCACTTGAAACGGAACGCATTGTGAAAAATTCCTTTCGTTACTGGCGTTATTTATATTAATTTGAGACCTAAACTCGTGTTTCGGTCTTATAAAATACCACAAATACAATAGGCATTAGGCAGCGTCGAACTTCCCGATCCTGGTCCTCCGATTACAGAAATTGGGACGATGTTAGATGGATGAAATAGTTTACACTTTCTACGTAGCATAAGTATGACATAAACGGTATTTTTGTGTAGGATGGAATGCTGGAGGCCCTGAGGGAGACCATCGAAGAAGCCAGAGAACATAAGCAGGCTGCGGGTTTGGAAATCCCGAGGGTGAATTTCGTCCAACCAACGAAAGAGATGTTGGCTTTACTAAGGCCGATCAAGGTCGCGACTGACATTTTTCAAGTCAACGGGCCAAGCGCCCACCTCGTAAATCGGGCAGCTAATGTCCATCTTCATCCAAATTCAAGAAACCCAGGCACCAAACTGCCAATTGGCAAACAAGAACTACAAACGCAATTGGCATCCAGGTTTATGGATGAAATCAAAGATGTCCATTACACGGCAACGGCGCTAATGGATCCTTTCCAGAAAACTACCGTTTTTCAAGGTTGTGTTAAATATATATAATTTTCTAAGTAGACGCTTCTTTGTCGTTTGCCAATTTTACAATTTTATTCCTAAATAGACATGTACAGCAATCCTTCGTCCCCTAATTACTTTAAATCGGCTGACTTGGAAACCACACTGAACAAAGTGAGAAGCTCCTTCGGACCTGACAGGTTGGAAAAAAAAGTGATAGATCAAACGCAAAAATCAAAAAACTCTTTCCAGCGTTATTGGCGCCGTGTATTGGGAATTGCGGGAAAGGAACTGTGTATTCGGCGGAGAAAGAGTCGCAGACCTACCTGGCGGAAGAAATATTGGATCAGGACCATGTGAGCGCGCTGGATTACTGGCGTATGAACGGACGCCAATACCCCACCCTCGCTAAGCTGGCACGGCACGTGTTTTCCGTACCTGCTGTTTCCGCTGATGTCGAACATATGTTTTCAATCACTGGAGCCATACTAAGATATCGGAGGAGCAGCGTAACTTTAAAACACGTGGCTGCCCTTTTAACATATAGGAAATATAGATTTCTACACCAGAAGGGCGATTTAACCTGAAGCCAAAGAGAATTGTACACAATCTAATAAAGTTGATTTATCCAATAATAATAGAAATGTGATGTTTTGAAAGAAAACTTTTCGTGTTTTGTAATATGAAATTTTTTTGATAATGATAATTGCTCATTGTATTTTTTGGAATATTATTTATATTAAAAAGGGCGTTTTTAAATTTAGAAAATCAGTATTTATTTTATTATGATAACAATATTAATAAAGGGTCAGTTACTTTGCTGACGAAAATGTTGCCGACTTTTCACTTTTATAAAAATAAAAGTGGCACCCACTGGTATTCTTAAAGCACTGCTAAAAACACATTCAATGGGTCATCCTCCCCTCCTAGCTATGCTACTGAGCGAAACGGCTTTATGACCGATTCAAGTAGCGCTATAAGAAACATATGTATAAAACTTCCTATTCACCCAATGTTAATTTTTTAATGATAGTCTTGTTTCGCCAATGACGTTTAGCCCGACGTACTACCTAAAGTTTGCCAGATGCTTGGCTTTGGAGAGTTCATTTTTCGTTCGGAGTGCTAGGACCTGGAACTCGTTGCCAACTGAAATCAGGGAGAAGGCCACTCAGCTTTCAATTCCGCAAATTCGTAATCTACTATCAAAATTGCTTATCCCCATTTGGCTCTCTCAAAATTCTTAATTTGTTATGTATTTTTTTTCATAAGTGTGATTTATATGTTGTATTGTCTTGGTAACCACCACGTATATGCTTTGCCTCAGTTGTGGCCAGCAAAGTTGTTTTTTGGCAAAATAAATATTATTATTATTATTATTATTATTATTATTATTATTATTATTATTATTATTATTATTATTATTATTATTATTAAATATCGCTTATTTTGAGAATATAATGATGAATTATTGAATCGGAAGATAAACATAAACTTTTATAAACATTCACTTAATTTCAGAAGGTAGTTATTTTCGAATTTGAAATATAAACAGGTTTTCGCTTGTATTGATAAATATCTGAAACTGGCAACTATTTTGCCAACCGATATAGTAGGAAAGTAGTACGGGTAAAAGAGGCCCAAAAAGAGCTCTCCAGCGGCAAAATTCGTCCCGACTTGCAATGTGGCCTAAAAATTCTATTTTGATGTCTACTTTGAGGATCCGATGAGTCCGCAGCGATGCGGGGTGGACTACACAGTTTTTGGGGGCAAGGGGGGCCGGAGGGGGAAGTTGCCCCCTAAATTTGCTTTCACCGAATTGAACCGTGTTAGGTGTTGTTCTCGATGGTACATTTCACCCTGAGTCGAATGCGACCAACCACATGCCCGTAAGATGAACCGTGTCCGAGTTATGGCCGAATTTATACTGAATCGCGTGGTTTTTTTCTCTAATATGAAAAAATATCCCCAAATGTTAAATTTAGCAATTCAGTCAAGTTGGGTATCGTTTCTGTAGAACGTTTTAACGTTGAGTCGAATGAGACATAACGCGGATCGCTGGGACTAATAGTTTCGGAGGTATGACCAAAAGTACACTAAACAAAGGTTTTTTTTCGGAATTTCACTAAATGTTGAAAAGGTATATCAACCATTTGGCCAGGACCAACCATACTTTCAGATCGTACGTATTAATTTGTGCCGAATTGAATGAGACCAACCACAATTCCGTAGGATGAATAGTTTCCGAGCTATAACGAAATATGTGCGAACCATAAATGGTGTTTTTTTCAAAAAGTTCGAAAATATTCATTTAAACCACCACTCGTGTCTACAAATTTCTCCCCGGACGACCACAATGTATTCATCTTACATACTACTAAGTGTTGAATCGAATGAGACCAACCGCAGCGCCGTGGAATGAATAGATAACGAGTGATGACGGAATTTACATTAGATAATTGACATTTAATCCTCAAACAGGTTCTGAAAATGTTTTTTTTCTTTTTTTAAGTTTAATTTTAACATCATTGTTGTGTGTTTGCTACAAGAAATGATGAAGGTATGTTTAAAAACAGGAGCAATCGAACACATTTTTACTTAGTTAAAATTTGCATCAGACAATACAACTAAATAGAATGAATGAAATATAATAATAATATATCTGAAATTTCTATGGCATTTTTTGGGCAATAAAAAATTCAAGTAGAAACGTTTAAAACGAAGATGGCGCGACTAAAGAATATCAATATGTCGTCTTGCAACGTCACACATGCTTTTGTAGTAAACATTAATCGAATACAATGATGTTTAAAAATAAATTATATTTAGTTGTATTGTCTGATGCAAATTTTAACTAAGTAAAAATGTGTTCGATTGCTCCTGTTTTTAAACATACCTTCATCATTTCTTGTAGCAAACACACAACAATGATGTTAAAATTAAACTTAAAAAAAGAAAAAAAAACATTTTCAGAACCTGTTTGAGGATTAAATGTCAATTATCTAATGTAAATTCCGTCATCACTCGTTATCTATTCATTCCACGGCGCTGCGGTTGGTCTCATTCGATTCAGCACTTAGTAGTATGTAAAATGAATACATTGTGGTCGTCCGGGGAGAAATTTGTAGACACGAGTGGTGGTTTAAATGAATATTTTCAAACTTTTTGAAAAAAAAACACCATTTATGGTTCGCACATATTTCGTTATAGCTCGGAAACTATTCATCCTACGGAATTGTGGTTGGTCTCACTCAATTCGGCACAAAATAATACGTACGAACTGAAAAAGGTTGGTGCTGGCCAAATGGTTGATATACCTTTTCAACATTTAGTGAAATTCCGAAAAAAAACCTTTGTTTAGTGTACTTTTGGTCATACCTCCGAAACTATTAGTCCCAGTGATCCGCGTTATGTCTCATTCGACTGAACGTTAAGACGTACTACAGAAACGATACCCAACTTGACCGGATTGCTAAATTTAACATTTGAGGATTTTTTTTTCATATTAGAGAAAAAACCACGCGATTCAGTATAAATTCGGCCATAACTCGGAAACGGTTCATCTTACGGGCATGTGGTTGGTCGCATTCGACTCAGGGTGAAATGTACCAACGGGAACAACACCAAACACGGCTCAATTCGGTGAAAGTAAATTTAGTGGGTAACTTCCCCCTCCTGCCCCCAAAAACTGTGTTGTCCACCCCGCATCGCTGCGGACTCATTGGATCCTAAAAGTAGACATCAAAATAGAATTTTTAGGCCACATTGCAAGTTGGGACGAATTTTGCCGGTGAGCTACCCTCTTTTACCCGTACTAAAGGGCGCATTTCCTCTGCGAAACTTACTATTACGCAATCGATCTGTGTCATACTTATGTTTATAATGCTACTTATGGTAGTGCAATGTTCGTTTGCTCTTTCGTCGGTTTCCTTACATGTATAAAATTACTAACGGCTTTAAGCGTAACACAGGTAAACATTTTTGAGTATATATAATGCAATAACTAGAAAAATCTACAGAACCTAGCAAATTCCAAAATGCTAACGTTTCTGTTAGGGTGGTCATTTACTAGGAATAAGTGGCGAAGTCAAGTTGACTAAATGAGATTTATTTACAGGAATATTCGTATGGTATAGCGGTCAGCGAATCGCTGATAATCGGTATAGCGCGTACGTATTTAAACGCGTATTAAAAAACTAAATCGCGATAAGATAAGCGCGTTTTCATATTAGTTACTCAACAGTTTCTAAAGTTGAAAATTCGTAATAACAGAAGTATGTAATATACCTTATGAGGTAAGTTATCATCTTCCGTTGCCGTTGCAATTATTCGCTATCCGTTCAACTGCAGATATCGCGGATTACAAATACAGATTAAAAAACCGATACCAACCGAATGAAATAATTCTGCTCAGATAAGCACCAACTGCTAACTGGCTATCCGCAGGTTGATTAAGAAATCCGCTTATTCACTAACCAAACATGTACAAAAAATTGCGGTTAGGTGAAGTGGGGTAAGTGTGATTTTGGGGTAAGTGTGATCTTGGCCCAAAATCACCCCTAGATATCATAACTTATTTTTAAAATGGGAGTAGTTAGTTTGAACTGTTGTCTTTCTAAAAACCACATTTGTTGAGAAGAAGAAAACATGTTCCGTCCTTTTTAGAAATTGTATAAAAGGACATATTTGAGCTTGGTCTCACTTGCCCCAACAGCTCTCTCATAGCCAATGTATTGAACTACTAAGCCTGAGTCATACTTGCCCCCATTCATCGGGGAAGTGTAACCATTCGCCTCCTTTACTATTTTGTTTTATAACTTTTTATCTAATTAAAAAAAAAGTGTTTTAATTTATTATTGGAGGCTTCTTGCGCAGTAGAAGTTTTTTTTACCAAATTTTATCTTTATTTTGAGTCTATTTAGAGATATGGAATAGTAAAGTTCAAATTTACAAAATGTGGGTCACAATTACCCCACTACACCTTTTATCTGTTTGTTCTAACAGATATTGCGTTCGGTTAGATGCACTAACTTGAAACATGTATGTACAGTCCCGGACAAAAGTTCTGGGCCGTTTCATTTTGGCTGCCATTTTGTTTTAGTTCGACCTAGAAATTCAGTAGTTGCTTTTTTAAAAGAACAACATCGTGACCATACAAATCTTCAAATATATTTGTGTTAACTAATATTGCGCCAAAATAAAACAGGAAATGGTAACACTCCAAAAATTGAACTTCTCATAACTCACTCGAAACTTATCTACAAGTGTTTTGTTATAAGCGCACTTAGCTTTATCGATTTAAAATCGCTCAAGAAATCCAAAAGATATTCAACACGCAAGCCCTCCACCCCCCACGACAAGGCGTGACCTCGAAGGGCTTCGGCAGTAATAACGGGTAAGGTCTATTTCTAATTTAGAAATACAACGATTTTATCATTATTAAGTCTAAAAAATTAGTTGGTTCATCGCGCCGTTAGCAACTGCCCCCGATTGCGATGTGGTAATGCTCTAAATCTGGGCGCTGAGAACGATGAAAACGTTAAGGGCAAAACTGCTCGTCCTCAGTAAGCAACCGCCACTAAACGCGACGCTGAGAACCATGAAAAAAAACAAGACCCCTTTTCGTTCGGGATAAAATCACTCATCCTCTGTGATCAAACGACACTGAACGCGACGTGGAAAACAATGAAAAAGAACAAGACCCCTTTTCGTTCGGGATCAAATCACTCGTCCTCTGTGAGCAAACGACACTGAACGTGACGCTAAGAACAATGAAAAAGAACAAGACCACTTTTCGTTCGCGATAAAATCACTCGTCTTCTGTGAGAAAATGGCACTGAACTCGACGCTAAGAACAATGAAAAAGAACAAAAACCCTTTTCGTTCGGGATCAAATCACTCGTCCTCTGTGAGCAAATGGCACTGAACTCGACGCTAAGAACAATGAAAAAGAACAAAAACCCTTTTCTTTCGGGATCAAATCACTCGTCCTCTGTGAGCAAACGACACTGAACGTGACGCTAAGAACAATGAAAAAGAACAAGACCCCTTTTCGTTCGCGATAAAATCACTCGTCTTCTGTGAGAAAATGGCACTGAACTCGACGCTAAGAACAATGAAAAAGAACAAAAACCCTTTTCGTTCGGGATCAAATCACTCGTCCTCTGTGAGCAAATGGCACTGAACTCGACGCTAAGAACAATGAAAAAGAACAAAAACCCTTTTCTTTCGAGATAAAATCACTCGTCCTCTGTGATAAAACGGCACTGAACGTGGCGTTGAGAACAATGAAAAAGAACAAGACCCCTTTTCGTTCGCGATAAAATCACTCGTCTTCTGTGAGAAAATGGCACTGAACTCGACGCTAAGAACAATGAAAAAGAACAAAAACCCTTTTCTTTCGGGATAAAATCACTCGTCTTCTGTGAGAAAATGGCACTGAACTCGACGCTAAGAACAATGAAAAAGAACAAAAACCCTTTTCTTTCGGGATAAAATCACTCGTCTTCTGTGAGAAAATGGCACTGAACTCGACGCTAAGAACAATGAAAAAGAACAAAAACCCTTTTCTTTCGGGATAAAATCACTCGTCTTCTGTGAGAAAATGGCACTGAACTCGACGCTAAGAACAATGAAAAAGAACAAAAACCCTTTTCTTTCGGGATAAAATCACTCGTCTTCTGTGAGAAAATGGCACTGAACTCGACGCTAAGAACAATGAAAAAGAACAAAAACCCTTTTCTTTCGGGATAAAATCACTCGTCTTCTGTGAGAAAATGGCACTGAACTCGACGCTAAGAACAATGAAAAAGAACAAAAACCCTTTTCTTTCGGGATAAAATCACTCGTCTTCTGTGAGAAAATGGCACTGAACTCGACGCTAAGAACAATGAAAAAGAACAAAAACCCTTTTCTTTCGGGATAAAATCACTCGTCTTCTGTGAGAAAATGGCACTGAACTCGACGCTAAGAACAATGAAAAAGAACAAAAACCCTTTTCTTTCGGGATAAAATCACTCGTCTTGTGTGAGAAAATGGCACTGAACTCGACGCTAAGAACAATGAAAAAGAACAAAAACCCTTTTCTTTCGGGATAAAATCACTCGTCTTCTGTGAGAAAATGGCACTGAACTCGACGCTAAGAACAATGAAAAAGAACAAAAACCCTTTTCTTTCGGGATAAAATCACTCGTCTTCTGTGAGAAAATGGCACTGAACTCGACGCTAAGAACAATGAAAAAGAACAAAAACCCTTTTCTTTCGGGATAAAATCACTCGTCTTCTGTGAGAAAATGGCACTGAACTCGACGCTAAGAACAATGAAAAAGAACAAAAACCCTTTTCTTTCGGGATAAAATCACTCGTCTTCTGTGAGAAAATGGCACTGAACTCGACGCTAAGAACAATGAAAAAGAACAAAAACCCTTTTCTTTCGGGATAAAATCACTCGTCTTCTGTGAGAAAATGGCACTGAACTCGACGCTAAGAACAATGAAAAAGAACAAAAACCCTTTTCTTTCGGGATAAAATCACTCGTCTTCTGTGAGCAGCTGCCATTGAACTCTGCGCTGAGAACGATGACAACGAACAAGATCCGCTTTCGTTCGTGATGAACTTCGTTCTCCCCGCTGTGAGCAGCTGCCGGAGAACGCGGCAGATCCTTGCGTAGAGGGAGTTTGCTCTCTGTGGGCGGAGATAATTTTGCCCGAGCTATTTGTCTCTCGCTCAGAGTGAGCACGCTCACTTATGGGTTGTCCAGACTTAATCTTGTGAACTTTCAACTAATTCGTGTGTCTCTCTCTGATATAGCGGACGATTCTATATTTTCTTTCGCTTTTTTTGTGAATAATCGTGCCAAAAACAGGTCATTTGTTTCTTATTCAATGAGAGTGATTACTGATTTTTAAGCTTTTTTGTGTTTTGCCCACCACTGTAAAATAGCAATATAATATGGTCAAAAAGCACCCAAAACTTGTTTCTCGTTAATATCTAGGTTCATATTGATATTTAAAGTATAAAATATTTTTTTAAATTAAACGTCGCGCCATTCTCTACAAGAAAGCGTCGATGAATCTTAAGCCCATCGCACACTGGACGGTTGCTCGTCCTAGAAACCGTTGCTGGCACCGCCAACGTTGCTCGTATCGACGACAATACATCGCACTTTACAATAGCCTAAACTCGCGCTGACGCTGGCGACATGCTGTTCTGACGAACGTACGTTTCATACCGACTTCAACTTGCCTGAACATTTTGACGCTCCTCTCAGCTTCGGTCTCTGACTTCACTACATTTCTACTCTTTTTATCCATTAAGCAAACAGGGAAAGGGGTACACTAGATTTTTCCGCCAAAAAGAATGATTGCACCACGCCACGAAACACGAGGATATGTTTTCTTTTTGTTTAATTTAACTATTATCATCCGGCTTATATTTGTGGCAGATGACATAATGTCAATTATTTTTGAAAATAACGAGGGGCGTAAAAATGCAATGAACGATGAAAATGACTGTGATAGTTTAAATTGGGATGAAATATTTATTTATTTCCATTACAAAGGCCTAAAACATTTTCGTCAAATATATTTAACCCTTTAATAACCCGGGTTTTTTTTTTCATATTTATATAATAAACTCACACCTACTTTATAATTCTAAAATATCACAAAATTATTATAATATTTAAAGAGAATAATGATAAATGAAATCAAAATAGCTATACGAAACGATATTTATGCCCGCGCGACAGACACGACGGATATCAAAACAAACGACTGCGCGCGCATCCGATAGTGTTCCTTTTTTCTATAGTAGCGACTTGATAGGGTGCGATTTGCCGAAAATGAAGCCAACTTCAGCACCAGCGTTCTTTTTCGCTGACGACAAAAACGTGTTTTGAAAAAAAATTATATCCGGCGCCAGCGTCAACTTGAAGAAATTTTTTTTCCAGTGTGCGGCGGGTTTTAATCATACCAGAAATCGTTTTGCGCCATCTCAATTTGAAAATCTACGTGAATTTCACGGATTCGTTGTAAAAAGGGAGATGGGCGCAGTCAACCATGCTTCGGGTCTGATATTAAAATTGAGATTTAGCCCAGGACCGATAAATTAAAAAAGCGGGTTAATCGAACAATTTATAAATTACAAGCTAAAATTTTGCATATCGGTAGTTTTTGACTTAAAAAAAATTACTTAAAGTCCCCACCACTCAGAATCTTCCATCGCCGCCATTTTGGAAAATGGCGGCCATTTTGCGTTGTTAAAAGTTTTTTTTTATTTTCGCAACTGTAAGCTGTAAACAATTAATTCCAACGGCTGATATGATTTAGAACTATATCTACGATATAAAAAATTTCGAGTTGAATTGGCTGCGATTTTGGAATATAGCTGCCATTTGGCGTTTTTAGAAGGACTTTTTTATTTTAGCAACAGCAGGCAGTAAAAATTTATTTCCAACGGCTAATATGCTTTTAGAACTATATCTACTATATAAAAAAATTCAATTGAACTGGCCGCCGTTTTGGAAAATGGCTGTCAATTTTAAATAATTTTTATTAAGAAAAACGAAGGCAATATAATGTAATTTAAACGGATAACAGCAAAGAATAATTTTTTAAAGTCGGTTATATTTTTAGTTCTTACTTTTGGACCCATTTAAAAAATGGCGGTCAACGTCAATATTTCTTATACATCTGGCAGTTTGACGAAATACAAAATATTAAGTACTCTTAAATTGTAAATTACTTAAACAAATGTATTTAACTCAGTTTTACAAACAATTATTTTATAAGAAATAAATTAAATTAACACATTTAACAATACTATCGATAGGTGGCGTTTCATACTAACACTAATACATGCCAGGTTTATTCGAGAACCAATTTTGCAAAGTTGATGTCACTCAGATTTTTAGGCTACAGTCGTGATCTGTTTTCTGTTTTCTGTTTAAACAACTTTTTACCTAATTACTTTTCATGTTAACGACGCATCTGGTACTTGACAATTAAGTTGTAATGAGGTTGTAATTTGACCTATAAATATATTAGAAAACTTTTGTAAGTTTAAAAATATCAAAGGCTAATCTACTTCCAAAGCTTATTTTAATAACGTTAAACTCAATAGTGTGCCAGCTTTATTTTTTAATGTTTCGAAATTAAGACGTGTATAATATGCGAAAAGAGTTGTCTGACGGGGATATTGTTTGCGTAACTCGAGGGGCTAAAATCCGAAATAGAATCCAGTATTTTAACATTCGTAGAATCTGCATGTCATTTATTTCTAGATAAGTGGTACAGAGAAAGGAACGAATATCAATACGATGAAAGAAAGCGAATTGTAAAACCCACCGCTAATATTATTCGAGAATATTTTCGCTCACAAGTCTACGACACGACGACGAACCTCTTTGAAAGCGATATTTTAAGTGGTAGTCCAGAACGAATCCCGGAAACTTTGCGCATTTTAATTGAAAATGTAACGAAAGCTCCTCTGAATTGCATTAGAGCACGCGATTATTTCGGTGGTTCTACCACGCTCTTTCGTCTCATCTTTTCAATTTGGCTTGGGTGTACACTTGCACCGTCACTACACTTCACGGCAACTAATAGATCTCTTATCAATTCTTGGCTTGTGCTCTTCTTACAAGATTCGAAAGGGCGGTAATGCGACATCCTGACACTATAGCTATTGACAGTGAAGGTAACATTCAGTTCGTCTTCCAAAGGTTGTTTTAAGCGATAATGCAAGCCAATTCACGTCAAAATTGCTGCAAAATACGTTAGAAACATTGGGGGTTAAGCAAAGGTTTACGGCCGTATACCACCCACAATCCAATCAGTCAGAACGTGTAAATAGAAACTTGGCATTTATGATTTCGGCCTACGTTAAGGAACATAACGATCGTTGGGATGTTCACCTACAACAGTTCGCCATGGCTATGCGCTCCACGATCCATGACTCGACATTGTATTCGCCCTCTCATTTGTTTTTGGGTAGAGAAATCAGAGAACCTGGAGAACCTATAGGTCCGGCTCACAAATTAACATTGATGTCCAAATTAGTCCAAAAGAAGCTACGGCTCTCGTGAAACGTTTTAAAACTAGGCTTACTACAGCTCAGTCAACCCTTGAGGAAGATCAACGTCAACAGGCAGACAATTATAACAAAAAACGCATCGATAAAGAATTTGAAGTTGGGGATTTAGTGTTAAAAAAGACCCATATCCTTTCGTCAGTGGCTAACAATGTGTCAGCCAAATTAGGTGAACGGTTCGATGGTCCTTGGGCCATTCACGAAAAATTGACTCGCGTCATAAATCGCCTGAGTTACTGCAACACTGGTACGGTGCTTAAGGGTACACACCATATCTCACAATTAAAACCATACGTCCAACGTGACGGTGATTGCCCTGTGACAGCCAAGGCTAAGGTTAAGCCATCCATTAATACTCCGTTAGTTAACCATAGTTAGTATCCAATGGTACTACGTTCTCGTACGACCAAATAGCATGTACACTCTGTTAAATAAGTCTTCGGCCGTTGGGATTTTGGCACTTATTTGCGATTATCTCAAAAACTATGAATGATAGCAAGTTGAAACCGATTTTATTTTTAATATTTTATTAATATCTTTCATACCCATGTCTTGATTCACGTGTAGCATTTCCATATCCGCCGGAAACGCCAAATATCGTTTTTGACAACTTTTTTAATAATGATTTTACGCCCCTGTAAGATTCTTGAAGTGTCGAGAGAGCCGCGATATATGGAATACCTGATGCAACGCATCGCCATCGCGGTTCAGAAGGGCAACGCCGCCTCCGTTCTCAGAACGTTCTCCGC
Organism: Leiobunum rupestre; assembly: GCF_980474605.1. Lineage (NCBI taxonomy): Eukaryota > Metazoa > Arthropoda > Arachnida > Opiliones > Sclerosomatidae > Leiobunum > Leiobunum rupestre. Next base: position 66,657,395 of record NC_143388.1, read on the forward strand.
CGGTGCTTCGATTGAAGACTTTTGGTATATATTGTCTTAAATTTGTCATTTATATTTTCAATTTTGTACTTACCAAATAAAAATTAATATTCGGTTATTTGTGCATATTCCGAGTTAGGGAAGGGCCCATACTTTTACCAGGATATTTTTGGATCTGTGTGATAGCGAGGTGTTCACTGTGTCCCTTTAACCCCTTATTAATGTACTGACGTGCTCAAGATGTATTAATTATTTGTTTTATATATTTGTATATGCAAATTATACAGGGTTTCCACTTAAATATGGTCCAGGGCGAATTTCCCCAAAACAGTTTTTAGCCGCTTTCACAAAGTCGTTTTGTTGGGGAGAATTCTAAAGTAAGAGAGGGAAGAGCATTCCCTTTTCGGTGGGGTGATCCGACTTCAGCTTTTCTCTTTCACCTTCTGCACAATGTCAGCAGTTCACAAAGACTTCCTTTTACTCGCGCTAACACTAACACAGTTTTATTTGAGCCAGCCATAGCGCACCGAAACCACGAGGTAAACGAAGTCTCTCTTTCCCTCGGGCCTCGGGAAAACAGGTGTTTGTGTATAACAAGACCACCACGACGTCATAACCGCTTCTATATTGGCCAAACCTGGCACGCTATTTTCAGCCGAAGGTCGAAATATCAAACTGGAATAGATATGGGTTGACCGCCGACCTTGAACCCTGTCTTCAAGGTCATGCAAAAACTATTTCGAGAACCATAATGTTTAGAAAGTTGGTTCCATTAGAAAAGTTATCGCCCTGTCGTTTTAGTTGTTCTTCGTCACAATTTATGTATTAATAACTTGGTCCATATATCTAATTGTAATTTTTGCTCTAAACCTTATGGTTTGACCTTGAAGACTTGGTTCAGGGTCATATAATTTTCCGAATATTAAAACTCTCACCAAGATGAGATTGTCTAGCAAATTTCGATAATGTAGCAAGATTTCTTTTGGAGTTATAAGCCCTTTCTTGCAATTTTCCCTTTTACGACCTCTGTGATTTTGGTAAAATAATTATCGACTTCCCATTAGTTGAATCCGATCGGATCTACGGTAATTATGCCCAAAACTTGATGCATATTAGAGAAAAAACCACGTAATTCAGTACAAATTCGGGCATAACTCGGAAACGGTTCATCAATCATCCTATGGTCCAATTCGTTGAACGCAAATATCGGGGGAAACTGCCTCCTCACCCTCTTTGCCCCTTAAAAACTATGTTGTCCACCCCGCATCGCTGCGGACTCATCGTATCCTCAAAGAAGACATTAAATATGAATATTATAAAAATAAATTAGGCGAAGTTCGTTGAAAATGTATTTTCATTCGTATTTATTTTTTCTACTTAGTACATGGTTTTTGAAGACTTAAACACACAAAAAACGTTTTCGACACAGACTAACATTTCAGAAAACCCCTTACCATAAATTACGTAACAAATATTCGAACCCTCCTTCAATTATACCATAAACTTGAAACTAGTATAATTCTTTCAAAATTAAGCTTCGATATTTAATAACATTATTTTCAGTGTGTACAAAGTCGCGACTAAGTTAAAATACTTGATAATTTAGGTTTCAGTATAAAATCACGGTATCACACCGTGATTTTCCATTATAACTTAATTTATAGTTAACTTTACAGTCGCGACTTTGTTCGTTGGTATGTGACGTAATATCTTAGCTACACCCCCTCCCTGTAACAGTGGCACTTACACAAACCCCCTTCCCCTCTTCTTTGCATTATTACAACTTAAAAGACAAGGATGGGAAGTGGAAACTACACTGTTTTGGCGTAATGGTACGGAATACTAGCCTGATACTCAATCACACCTTAAGATTTTTCGAGTGACTAAAATAATTAGTAAATTTAACATGAGAAGCCACCAACGGTCGAACATTTACAAAAATACACATAAACTTGGTAGAAATAACCGTTTTTTAATAAGAGAAAACCGCGGTACTTCGGCAATATATGCATTCAAGGCGGGTACAAGATTTAACACTAATATTTGAAAGAATAAATAAATAAAAGCACGCGTCAGAAGGAACGCGCAAAAAAAAGAGAGAAACCGCTAAAATTAAATTTACAAGTGGAGAGGAATAAGCTAAAATTACCGAAAACAAAATGACAAACCCTTAAACAATTTTTCAAAGAGGAACAAATACAATTTGAAAATATATACATACACACACATAAATATATATATATATATTTTCAAGAGATCAAGCTCTGGTTCTCAAATCTACCTCCGTTACGTCCAATTCTTCATCTGTGGTTTTAACTTTTTACCCGCAAACAAAATTATATATATATATATATATATATATATATATATATATATATATATATATATATATATATATATATATATATAAAAATAGACCAAAATTAAACGCGACAAAACTAACGGAACGAGAGTTTTTCGTTCAATCCGAATGGGTGTTCAGTTCCCAATTTAAAAATTAGACGGTTCTCTTCGGTAACTCTGAAGGGACGATCTCCATTAAGGGACTTGAGGACACGAACAGAGATAGCGTTGATAGTGTAGACATTGTTGAAATGCCGGGTCAGCCAGACGGCGTCCAGTTTCCCCGATGTAAACAATACCGCAAATAGTGCATGACAAAGCGTAAATAATGTTAGAGGTTGTACGGGTAAAGGAACCTCTGATAGTAAACACGCACTTCGGTCCTATCACTACCAAGTCAGAACTAACATGGGCGCAAGTATTGCAGCGTGGACGGAGACAATTCGTAGTACCGGTATGATCAGCGGAAGCGCCATCCCCAGGTAATGTAATCTGGGGGGATCATGGAAAATATATTTAGTCTCCGGATCCAGTTGCAAAAGCTTGAAATTCTTCTTGACAATAATTGCAACTTTGTACACGTGCGGGTAAAAAGTTAAAACCACAGATGAAGAATTGGACGTAACGGAGGTAGATTTGGGAACCAGAGCTTGATCTCTTGAAAATATATATATATATATTTATGTGTGTGTATGTATATATTTTCAAATTGTATTTGTTCCTCTTTGAAAAATTGTTTAAGGGTTTGTCATTTTGTTTTCGGTAAATTTAGCTTATTCCTCTCCACTTGTAAATTTAATTTTAGCGGTTTCTCTCTTTTTTTGCGCGTTCCTTCTGGCGCGTTTTCTGGCGCGTGCTTTTATTTATTTATTCTTTCAAATATTAGTGTTAAATCTTGTACCCGCCTTGAAGGCATATATTGCCGAAGTACCGCGGTTTTCTCTTATTAAAAAACAGTTATTTTACCAAGTTTATGTGTATTTTGAAAATAATTAGGGAAACTTTTTAAAGAGTGAAACAATACTATTTTATTGCAGTTATAGAATGTTATAACATGTTTTCACTATTCAAGATTAAAAATAGTTACAAAATAATAATGGCTTTGTTAACCAGTGGCGTAGCGAGGATATTTGGCGCCCAGGGCAAAACTCCCAAATTTGCGCCCCCCGGCTACCCATTATCAGGCTTGCCCCCACCTTCGCCCGATCAGACAAACAGATATTTGTATTATATTTAATAAAATCAATTTTAACCTTCTATATTATAGCATTCTCTCACAAAACTCTCCGTAAAATTGACGAATTTCGCCAATTTAAGTCTTTAGTCATGTTCGAGAACTCTTAAAAATAACTAAATGGTTAATCAAAAATAACCTTCCTAGAAACCCCGGAACAATTATTGTAGTTTAATATCTACAAAAACGATATTTTTTATGTTTCTTCAAACGCTCGTAAAACTGACTACCGAATGGTAGAAAATGCCACATTCACAATTCAACTTTTAAATTTTCAACAATACTGAGTGTTATATATAAAACAATATCCGTTTTAATACTGTGGGCGCCTCTTTGACCGTCGGCGCCCGGGGCGGATGCCCCGCCTGTCCTCCCCTCACTACGCCTTTGCATTGTTAACAAATTGTTTGGACAACTCGAACACCTAAGGAATCAAACCATTCCACCCACTGAATGAATGGTAGGAGATTCGCCACGTTTATCAATGTAATACGGCTTCTCCTATAACGTCCTCTCAACATCATCGGTTGCTGCTGGAATGCTTCAGATACGTCTGGACATTTCCGCCTAAATCGGAAACTTTTTTGGTAGCTGCGCCAGAACAGCAAGACGTCACAGTCTACTGATTGAACCGGCTCGGCGAGATATTTATCTATCTCGTTGGCTAATTTGCAAGCCTGAACGCGGTTGGATGGTGCCTCAGATTTTCGGATGAATCGGATCGTCCAAATGTGTTACGCGGCTGTTGTTGCTCCTCTTCGTTCGGCGCTAATTGCTCCTATAGTTGCCTGAGGGCATTTTCCGAGGGGCTGATCACTCCGCGTAATCGGTGTACAGAGCCGTACCCATTAGTACAGTCAAAGGTACGGCTCTGTACACCGATTACGCGGAGTGATCGGCAATTGTACGATAATTCAGTAGGATGTGCGATATTACAACGTACGATATTGGAAATTGTACGATAATTCAGTAGGATGTACAATATTACAACGTACGATATTGACAATTGTGAGAATAATTCAGTAGGAATGAGTTTTTGTTATGTACGTTGTTGAAAAATACCAGTTTTGACGCTAAATTACAGTACGCTCTCAAAAAAATAGTACCATTTATAATATTATGCAAAATGGTATTTGTACCATAATCATAGTACGTATATGGCAACGCTGCCAGTAGCGGCTCTTAGGGTTTTCCACAGGTGGGCTCCGTGGGCTAAGTATTTTGTGTCACTTACAACTTTAGTGACCCCTTATAAATTTTCTAGGAAGCCAGAAGAGTAAGGTCGTTTTATTGTTGCGGCTCTCGTTTCGTTTACTGGACCCCCTACTGACCTTGTATCCGTGCCCTAAATGGGTAAGAGTGTGCAAGAACTGGTGGCCTTACCGGGAGTCGGGGTCCGGCTCTTGTAACCCATAAGGGCGGTGGCGCATTGGGAGATGTTAGCTCTGATCAAATGGTCCTATCTTCACCTCCGACTTTGGTCAGGTTTGGGCTGGATACTGAGCTTCGTCTCATGCTAACGGAGAGGGTCCGTGCAAACTGGCCGCCTCGGCGGATTGGGTAGCCTGCTGTGGGGCGGCATGCCTCCATATGCGGGCACGGTGATCCTGTTTCCCGGCCTTTTGGGGCCCACCGGGATCTCCGGTGCCAGCTGTGCCGGGTTACTTGGTCTGCTGTGTGCTCGTCGTTCCCCTTTAGGAGCTCTCTCCAAAGGGTTTGACTCTTTACCTACGTAGGTAGGGTGTCGGCTGGAGTTGCTACAGCATCCACTCTTACTCCCACTGCTGTGAGCGAAGTGGGGATTGGTCCACCCATTGCTGCACCTTCTGCTGGGTTGAGTGGCTTGCGTCAAAGGTGCGACCATCAGTAGTAGGGTTCTGCTACCCATGCTGGATTTGTCAACTGTCCGGGCTAGGTGGACGCTGGCGTAGGGCACTATGATGATAGGCCTCCGGTGGTATGGTCTCTGTTATTAGGTACACCGGGCTATAAATTCTGACACACTGACCTTGTATCCGACCTAGAGGGGACACGTGCATTCCCGGGGTATTTCCCTAAACCCCCTTTCTTTTCTTTCTATTGTCCATTCAACTATCTCTCAATTTCTGCTCCCTTCCTCCCGAATCTATCTGTTTATGGTCTACTATCTTCTTGAATATACGAATTGATTTTCAAAAACAAATTCAAGAAAAACGTTTTTTGGCAATAAAACAAATTTCTAGAGATAAAGAAAATTCATAAATTGAAATATGTGGCCTCTTAATTATAAATATGTGGCCCCACTCAGAAATGCAAGGGGGCTAAGGCCCACTTCAGCCCACCCTTAGCGCCGCTACTGAACGTTGCAGGTGATTCTCTATTCCTCTGTCTAAATAGAGAGAAGAACCACTCCCTTTTTTAATTTCGCCCCCCTTTTCTACTCGCTAGTCAGACCTCTAGATATTTTTGAAGCGTACGATAAATAGAACTGAAATACGATAATTTTCAGGTGTTGGTACGATAATTCTATTCAATCAGGTTGGCAACGCTGCCGTGGAAACATCTAAAGTAGAATATCTCTTTTGTGTTCTTATTAAATAATTAATTTATAGCAAAACATATACAATAATCACAGCGAGTCTTCCTAGAAATCTGTGCATTGATGTGTAAAGCCTGGTTTACACTTGGCAGTTATTAGACAAAAACTAGCTGTATAAGCGGAAAATAGGCGAGCGTGGGAGTGTTTGTTCAGTGATAGATTTTCGACATCAAAGTTCGTGTGATGAAATACTTTGGTTTGTTTTAGAATAAAGGGCGGCTTGTGAAACATTTAGGCGGTTTTGTCATTTTTCAAATTTGGGAAGATATAGCGGCTTTTGAATTACGAAGATTAAAAATATTTCAATATTTCCATATTTTATTCGAATTCATATATTTTCAAGTTATAAGGGATTTTACCACAACAATTGCACCGATTGGAACACCATCATATAATTTTGGCTGCATCCCCTACTTTAACTATGTTTAGAAACCAACGTTTGCAGCTCTCGCCACTGTACGGGAAAATTTAAAAAAAATTAAAGGTTTTATCAAAAAGAAACATTTTGCGTCGGCAATTGTGTTATGTGATTAAGATTGAACAACGTGCCAAGTATAGTTTTAAGCACCAAATAGGTAAGTAACTTTGCTGACGAAGTTCATATAATTATTTCCCTAAAATGTGCATATACTCAGTGTAATGCCCAAATATTACGTTTCGGAATATATTGCTCTTTCGTTAAGTTTTCTTAGTAACAATTATCCCTCTCACGCTTCTCCCCCCTTAAGTTTCGTTTAAAATATATTTCCTGAGTTTGAATGCTGGCCGTTATTTCTGACGATTGTTATATTCTCAATTGGCCTCCGCGAAGGTGCCCCCAGTAGAAGGAAAGTGAGGGTCTGGCGCCAGTCCCGGGGTCGGGGTCAGGTTCGGGATCGGGGTCCGGGATTTAAGGGGTGAAATGAGGGTAAAATCGTCGAAAAGTCAATGTATTTAGGGTATTTTTCGCGACGATTTGTTTTTTCGTATATCAACATATTGTGTCCAGGCCAACTTGTTCATTTATCTACGCTTATCTCGAAAGATACTTGAACGTATATCTTATCAAGTTTTATCGTACGGAATAAGTTGAAATGATGTAAAAATTGATAACCTAGACGACGCGTGCGCAGATTACCCCGGGGGACGCGGTTAATTTGAATTTAAGAGTGTTTTGACGTCATGGAATATTCGTTGTTAAAGTAGAATGGAAATATTTTTAAACTTCATTTTAATATCATTGTAGTATGCTTGACACTTGAACCAATCTCACGAGTATTTCTTAAAACGAATATCTCGATCGCGTTTTATCGTACGAAATAAGTGGAAATTATGTAAGTTGTATGATTAATAACCTAGGCAGGAAGATAGCGCGCGCGTGCGTGGATTACCTGGGAGGCGTGGATTACCTGGGAGGCGCGGATTGCCCGGGCGCGCGGTTAATTTGAATTTAAAACATGGATTCCCTCTCCGAAATAATTCATGTACCCAAAATTGGACCGCAAGTTTTTTTCTTTTAGGGGAATCTCTATGGGAGTTTAACATTACAATAAAGCTAATAGGTCCAGTTTGGGGTACTTTTGGTCCGAAATGGGGTACATAGGGCCGAAAATGGTGACTTTGGTCGTTTTAAGGGTACTTTTGTTCTATTTTGGTCCATTTTTGGGTACATCAGAAAAGCAGTTGGAAAAACGAAGAGCCTTATTTTTTTTTTCCACCCATCTCCAAACTCCAAAAATTTATTGCTTTAATTTATTTATCGCTTCCGTAGGTATAAAATAAGATAAAAACCACTAACCTATATTTTAATTACGGTAAATTAAAAATACTTAATTAGTGTACTAAGTTACGTTTAAAAGAACCTTTTGTAACAATTCCAATATGTAAATATAGGTATAAGGATTGAAAAAATACTTAAAACGTGGTTTTACTGATAAACCCTAAAGGAATTTAACTTTAAAGGGTATCTTAGATTATTGTTTTTAATTTTATTCAAGTTGAAAACGTATTAAGAGTCCTTCAAAGTACTATAAAAGGATTTTATTTACGAACTTAATTCATATTTTCTTCAAACTTTCAATTCGCTTTTATTACTATTTAAATACGGTAAAATATAATTCTTATACACAAATATAGTCAGAAAGATACTATAAAACACTAAAATTAAAATTAAATTAAATTTGTGTGGATAAGATTTGTAAATATCATTTTGAAACTAATAACTTTCACGCTTTATTTAAGTCAAGCCAATAAAAACAATTACCTATATTTTAAATACGGTAAAATATAAATACATTTCCGATATATAAATAGGTAGAATAACACTATGAAAAGTTCCTTTTTCTTCTTTTAATACGACAACACACACAACTCTGATACGCAAATATATAAAGAAAATATAAAAAAAAATTTACTCTACGTTCGATACGTTAAAATACATTTCCGATACACAAATATAGATAAAGAAATACTATAAAATGTAAAAAGGTAGAAAAATACTACACATTAACCATTATGAATTTAAGCTTACAACATCCTTCACGTATAGAGCATAACATATATGTTCAGAGTTAACTTGTTTCCTCGTTATCTTTATCGCATGTGTTTTAAATAGCGTATGGAATAAGTTAAGAATGTACTGAAATGGTGTATGTTTAAACCTCGTAGAATAAAGAGTAAAACATATGTTCAGAGTCGGCTTGATTACTAAAGCGAATAACACAGAGACGTTTCCGGTGTAGTCACGTAGGAAGAAAAATACTACAACACTCTCTATACTCTACATTCAACACGTTAAAATATACTTCCGAAATGTCAATATAGGTAGTAAAATACTACAAAATCTCTATACTTTACCTTCAATACGTTAAATTACATTCCAATATGTAAATATAGGAGGAAAAATACTACAAAAGCCTCTTTTCTTGGCGTTCAATATGTTAAAATAGATTTCTGAAATGCAAATGTAGGTAGTAAATACTACAAAATCTCTATACTCTACCTTCAATACGTTAAATTACATTCCAATATGTAAATATAGGTAGTAAATACTACAAAAGCCTCTTTTCTTGGCGTTCAATATGTTAAAATAGATTTCTGAAATGCAAATATAGGTAGTAAATACTACAAAAGCCTCTTTTCTTGGCGTTCAATATGTTAAAATAGATTTCGGAAATGCAAATATAGGTAGTAATTACTACAAAAGCCTCTTACTCTACGTTCAATACGTTAAATTAATGATATGCCTCCGATCGAATCGTTCATTTTTTCCTATTTAAATATACGCATTTAAATTAGAATTGCTTCTAGTGTTCGACAGTCGATTAATTTTTATCCACAAAGTTTCCGATTTATTTAAAAAACGTTGGTAAAAAGAATATCATTTTAACTTATTTAATTGTGTTTTTTACCCAACCAAGCATTTATTTGAATAAAGTGGTATTTATTTAAATAACCAATAGTTAAATAAAAACTGTTAAATGTTTAAATAATCGAAAGTGAACAAGCCTATTTTTTAAATAAAACAAACAGACTTTAGAGTTGATAAGATTTGTAAATATCATTTGAAACTAATAATTTTCACGCTTTTTTTAAGTCAAGCAATTACATTTTTAAAAATGAAAGAAGTTAAACAATATAAAAATTTGTAAATATTGTAAATATTTTTAGGTAATAAAGAAATTAAGAAATGTTTTAATTAAAATATCTTTCATTTTCTACTACATTTTTAAAAATGAAAGAAGTTTAACAATATAATTATTCTAATATAATTTCAAAATCAGGTATTATTTAAAGTACAAATGCATAATTTAGTGAAGCAATTCTTATTTAAATACTTTTATTTAATTAATTTGTGTATCTGAAATGTATTTATTGAAAAATAAGTGGGTTTTACTATTTATCACGGTTTTATATATATATATATATATATATATATATATATATATATATATATGGAATTGTTACAAAAGGTTCTTTTAAACGTAACTTAGTACATTAATTTATTTTGGAAGTTCAAAACGTATTAAGAGCCCTTCAGAGTACTATAAAAGGATTTCATTTACAAACTAAATTAATATTTTTTCAAACTTTCAATTCGTTATAATTCGAATTTAAATGAAAACATCATGGATTATAGGTGCGTAATCTACTATTAGACCGAACGGATTAAAAATACTTAAAGTAAGTGGTTTTACTGATAATCTAAAGCAATTTAACTTTAAAGGGTATCTTAGATTATTGTTTTTAATATTATTCAAATTCAAAACGTATAAAGAGTCCTTCAAAGTAATTTAAAAGAATTTTATTTACGAACTAAATCCATATTTTAGAAGTTAGATTGTATGAAATACTTACTAATACTTGAAAAATGGACTTTAGAGTTGATAAGATTTGTAAATATCATTTGAAACTAATAATTTTCACGCTTTATTTAAGTCAAGCAATTACATTTTTAAAAATGAAAGAAGTTAAACAATATAAAAATTTGTAAATATTGTAAATATTTTTAGGTAATAAAGAAATTAAGAAATGTTTTAATTAAAATATCTTTCATTTTCTACTACATTTTTAAAAATGAAAGAAGTTTAACAATATAATTACTCTAATATAATTTCAAAATCAGGTATTATTTAAAGTACAAATACATAATTTAGTGAAGCAATTCTTATTTAAATACTTTTATTTAATTAATTTGTGTATCTGAAATGTATTAATTGAAAAATAAGTGGGTTTTACTATTTATCACGGTTTTTTATATATATATATATATATATATATATATATTGGAATTGTTACAAAAGGTTCTTTTAAACGTAACTTAGTACATTAATTTATTTTGGAAGTTCAAAACGTATTAAGAGCCCTTCAGAGTACTATAAAAGGATTTCATTTACAAACTAAATTAATATTTTCTTCAAACTTTCAATTCGTTATAATTTGAATTTAAATGAAAACATCATGGATTATAGGCGCGTAATCTACTATTAGACCGAACTAATTAAAAAAATACTTAAAGTAAGTGGTTTTACAATATTTACAAATTTTTATATTGTTTAACTTCTTTCATTTTTAAAAATGTAATTGCTTGACTTAAATAAAGCGTGAAAATTATTAGTTTCAAATGATATTTACAAATCTTATCAACTCTAAAGTCCATTATTCAGGTATTAGTAAGTATTTCATACAAACTAACTTCTAAAATATGGATTTAGTTCGTAAATAAAATTCTTTTAAATTACTTTGCTCTTTATACGTTTTGAATTTGAATAATATTAAAAACAATAATCTAAGATACCCTTTAAAGTTAAATTCCTTTAGTTTATCAGTAAAACCACTTACTTTAAGTATTTTTAATCCGTTCGGTCTAATAGTAGATTACGCACCTATAATCCATGATGTTTTTATTTAAATTCGAATTATAACGAATTGAAAGTTTGAAAAAATATTAATTTAGTTTGTAAATGAAATCCTTTTATAGTACTCTGAAGGGCTCTTAATACGTTTTGAACTTCCAAAATAAATTAATGTACTAAGTTACGTTTAAAAGAACCTTTTGTAACAATTCCAATATATATATATATATATATATATATATATATATATATATATATATATATATATAAAACCGTGATAAATAGTAAAACCCACTTATTTTTCAATTTAATACATTTCAGAAACACAAATTAATTAAATAAAAGTATTTAAATAAGAATTGCTTCACTAAATTATGTATTTGTACTTTAAATAATACCTGATTTTGAAATTATATTAGAATAATTATATTGTTAAACTTCTTTCATTTTTAAAAATGTAGTAGAAAATGAAAGATATTTTAATTAAAACATTTCTTAATTTCTTTATTACCTAAAAATATTTACAATATTTACAAATTTTTATATTGTTTAACTTCTTTCATTTTTAAAAATGTAATTGCTTGACTTAAATAAAGCGTGAAAATTATTAGTTTCAAATGATATTTACAAATCTTATCAACTCTAAAGTCCATTTTTCAGGTATTAGTAAGTATTTCATACAAACTAACTTCTAAAATATGGATTTAGTTCGTAAATAAAATTCTTTTAAATTACTTTGAAGGACTCTTTATACGTTTTGAATTTGAATAATATTAAAAACAATAATCTAAGATACCCTTTAAAGTTAAATTGCTTTAGTTTATCAGTAAAACCACTTACTTTAAGTATTTTTAATCCGTTCGGTCTAATAGTAGATTACGCACCTATAATCCATGATGTTTTCATTTAAATTCGAATTATAACGAATTGAAAGTTTGAAGAAAATATTAATTTAGTTTGTAAATGAAATCCTTTTATAGTACTCTGAAGGGCTCTTAATACGTTTTGAACTTCCAAAATAAATTAATGTACTAAGTTACGTTTAAAAGAACCTTTTGTAACAATTCCAATATATATATATATATATAAAAAACCGTGATAAATAGTAAAACCCACTTATTTTTCAATAAATACATTTCAGATACACAAATTAATTAAATAAAAGTATTTAAATAAGAATTGCTTCACTAAATTATGCATTTGTACTTTAAATAATACCTGATTTTGAAATTATATTAGAATAATTATATTGTTAAACTTCTTTCATTTTTAAAAATGTAGTAGAAAATGAAAGATATTTTAATTAAAACATTTCTTAATTTCTTTATTACCTAAAAATATTTACAATATTTACAAATTTTTATATTGTTTAACTTCTTTCATTTTTAAATAAAGCGTGAAAATTATTAGTTTCAAATGATATTTACAAATCTTATCAACTCTAAAGTCTGTTTGTTTTATTTAAAAAATAGGCTTGTTCACTTTCGATTATTTAAACATTCAACAATTTTTATTTAACTATTGGTTATTTAAATAAATACCACTTTTATTCAAATAAATGCTTGGTTGGGTAAAAAACACAATTAAATAAGTTAAAATGATATTCTTTTTACCAACGTTTTTTAAATAAATCGGAAAATTTGTGGATAAAAATTAATCGACTGTCGAACACTAGAAGCAATTCTAATTTAAATGCGTATATTTAAATAGGAAAAAATGAACGATTCGATCGGAGGCATATCATTAATTTAACGTATTGAACGTAGAGTAAGAGGCTTTTGTAGTAATTACTACCTATATTTGCATTTCCGAAATCTATTTTAACATATTGAACGCCAAGAAAAGAGGCTTTTGTAGTATTTACTACCTATATTTGCATTTCAGAAATCTATTTTACATATTGAACGCCAAGAAAAGAGGCTTTTGTAGTATTTACTACCTATATTTACATATTGGAATGTAATTTAACGTATTGAAGGTAGAGTATAGAGATTTTGTAGTATTTACTACCTACATTTGCATTTCAGAAATCTATTTTAACATATTGAACGCCAAGAAAAGAGGCTTTTGTAGTATTTTTCCTCCTATATTTACATATTGGAATGTAATTTAACGTATTGAAGGTAAAGTATAGAGATTTTGTAGTATTTTACTACCTATATTGACATTTCGGAAGTATATTTTAACGTGTTGAATGTAGAGTATAGAGAGTGTTGTAGTATTTTTCTTCCTACGTGACTACACCGGAAACGTCTCTGTGTTATTCGCTTTAGTAATCAAGCCGACTCTGAACATATGTTTTACTCTTTATTCTACGAGGTTTAAACATACACCATTTCAGTACATTCTTAACTTATTCCATACGCTATTTAAAACACATGCGATAAAGATAACGAGGAAACAAGTTAACTCTGAACATATATGTTATGCTCTATACGTGAAGGATGTTGTAAGCTTAAATTCATAATGGTTAATGTGTAGTATTTTTCTACCTTTTTACATTTTATAGTATTTCTTTATCTATATTTGTGTATCGGAAATGTATTTTAACGTATCGAACGTAGAGTAAATTTTTTTTTATATATTTTCTTTATATATTTGCGTATCAGAGTTGTGTGTGTTGTCGTATTAAAAGAAGAAAAAGGAACTTTTCATAGTGTTATTCTACCTATTTACATATCGGAAATGTATTTATATTTTACCGTATTTAAAATATAGGTAATTGTTTTTATTGGCTTGACTTAAATAAAGCGTGAAAGTTATTAGTTTCAAAATGATATTTACAAATCTTATCCACACAAATTTAATTTAATTTTAATTTTAGTGTTTTATAGTATCTTTCTGACTATATTTGTGTATAAGAATTATATTTTACCGTATTTAAATAGTAATAAAAGCGAATTGAAAGTTTGAAGAAAATATGAATTAAGTTCGTAAATAAAATCCTTTTATAGTACTTTGAAGGACTCTTAATACGTTTTCAACTTGAATAAAATTAAAAACAATAATCTAAGATACCCTTTAAAGTTAAATTCCTTTAGAGTTTATCAGTAAAACCACTTTAAGTATTTTTTCAATCCTTATACCTATATTTACATATTGGAATTGTTACAAAAGGTTCTTTTAAACGTAACTTAGTACACTAATTAAGTATTTTTAATTCACCGTAATTAAAATATAGGTTAGTGGTTTTTATCTTATTTTATACCTACGGAAGCGATAAATAAATTAAAGCAATAAATTTTTGGAGTTTGGAGATGGGTGGAAAAAAAAATAAGGCTCTTCGTTTTTCCAACTGCTTTTCTGATGTACCCAAAAATGGACCAAAATAGAACAAAAGTACCCTTAAAACGACCAAAGTCACCATTTTCGGCCCTATGTACCCCATTTCGGACCAAAAGTACCCCAAACTGGACCTATTAGCTTTATTGTAATGTTAAACTCCCATAGAGATTCCCCTAAAAGAAAAAAACTTGCGGTCCAATTTTGGGTACATGAATTATTTCGGAGAGGGAATCCATGTTTTAAATTCAAATTAACCGCGCGCCCGGGCAATCCGCGCCTCCCAGGTAATCCACGCCTCCCAGGTAATCCACGCACGCGCGCGCTATCTTCCTGCCTAGGTTATTAATCATACAACTTACATAATTTCCACTTATTTCGTACGATAAAACGCGATCGAGATATTCGTTTTAAGAAATACTCGTGAGATTGGTTCAACTGTCAAGCATACTACAATGATATTAAAATGAAGTTTAAAAATATTTCCATTCTACTTTAACAACGAATATTCCATGACGTCAAAACACTCTTAAATTCAAATTAACCGCGTCCCCCGGGGTAATCTGCGCACGCGTCGCCTAGGTTATCAATTTTTACATCATTTCAACTTATTCCGTACGATAAAACTTGATAAGATATACGTTCAAGTATCTTTCGAGATAAGCGTAGATAAATGAACAAGTTGGCCTGGACACAATATGTTGATATACGAAAAAACAAATCGTCGCGAAAAATACCCTAAATACATTGACTTTTCGACGAGTTTACCCTCATTTCACCCCTTAAATCCCGGACCCCGATCCCGAACCTGACCCCGACCCCGGGACTGGCGCCAGACCCTCACTTTCCTTCTACTGCCCCCAGGCACTGTAGCAGAGTCGTCCCTAAATTGGTTTAGAAGATTAGTGCGCATAGTCTCTATTCCCCGACCCTGTTTTGGTCCTTGGTCCGATGGTCCTTACCCTTTTTATCTTTTGAGGAATTGTCATAAGCCGCCCGTTCCCAAATGTTAGTCCCATAAAGTTTCTTAGTTTCATTATTCATTTCGAACTCTTATTCCAAGAATTAAGAATTGCCATAAAACCAGTAATGTGTGCATCGGTATCGACGCTTTCATGTTAAAGTATTTCTTTGTTATATTACTTTTAAAAAATGAATGTGTCAAAATTAAAGAGTTTATTTATTTATATTTATGGTCTCTGACCTTGGATCTTGCGCGAGGTGTGCGGGCCTTACCGACTTCCAGCGAAAGTGTCCCGACCTCTGACCCTGGGGGTAATCAAGACTAAGTGCCCCGTTGGTCATTAGACTTGGCACATCCCACCTCGGCCTATTGGGCAATTCAAATATGGATGCCAAGAGGTTATTGGGTCCCAAAGACACTATATCCGACCCGAATTAAATAGGTCACGGCCCCCTTTTAAATTAAAACCAGAAATCAGTGATTTAGAGAAACAGAACGAAAACTAGAAGTGTTCACCGGTGCTTCTCGGTAGCGGTTCCTCGACTTCAACTCTAACTATGTGCGGTCCGCGATAACCGGAGCCAGCGATCCTCCATCTCGACAGACTACCTCGTTGGACACTGCCATTATTTTCACTTGAGTATAATTTTAACTCATAATGGCGATACGTCGCTACTTCCGCGTTCACCACAAACTATGGTTAGCGGTGTGTAATCGGGTTATAAGCCGATTATACGGCTCCCAAAAACTATCAATAGCCTTCGGTTGTAGAACATTGTTAGTGTTGTTTTAATAATTATTCTAGTTTAGTATTTTGGTCAAGTTACCATTTTTCATATGCCTCTGACATTAACCCTAAGGGTTAATTTGTTATGTGTTTGAGTGTATAACCTTTTCACGGCCTTGGCGCCATTTCTTGTTTTGTTTAATCAAATTAAATCTTACATATGGCAATTCTCAATGAATAGTTTTATTTCCTTCGTAGTTAAGCCGAAACACATCCCTAAGATTTTTGAGCCAAGTAAAAGTTATTATCTCGTTAACCCCAATAGTGTCAGTTATGCAAGTACCCGGAGCAACAATAAATTGTAAATGGGATAAAAATCCTGTTACATCCGGTAGACGTAAGGATTTCCGCACAAACCACGCGTTTATAGCGATGGCGCAACCGGGTTTTTCTTACGATGATTCAAAGACGGTTTGATTTTTTTAACATGAAATACCTACTTGTAAGATAAAGAAGGGTGAAGATTAGAACCCTAATTAAAAACTCATTTAATTCGCAGGTAGTTCGAACGTGCAAAATAAATGCATACAACCTTGAACAATTTGTACCTTGAACTACAGCTCAACATCAGCGAAATGTATATGCAAGATAAACGAGGAAGATTGTTTGGTGCATTTTGAACTTGTGCATATTAAACGTCGAAAAAATTAGAAAATGAAATTGACTTTTACACAATAAAATCTTCTATCATCAGGTAAGCTCAATGGCGTAAACAGGATTACCACGAATCCAGGATTTTGATGCGAAATGAGCACACAATTGTATAATCAAATAAGGAAGTTATATTTCGGGGGCACATGCCCCTTGCCTTCCCTGGCTACGCCCTGGGGTAAGCTAACACCCTGGGCACTCCGCCAGCACAACTATTGCCATTCAAAAAGAGCGAAGAGAGGAGTGCCAATAATACCGTTCAAAAAAAGAGTGAAAGAGAGGAGCACTGATTTAACCACTCAAAAAGGAGTGAAAAGAGAGGAGTGCCA
Organism: Leiobunum rupestre; assembly: GCF_980474605.1. Taxonomy (NCBI): domain Eukaryota; kingdom Metazoa; phylum Arthropoda; class Arachnida; order Opiliones; family Sclerosomatidae; genus Leiobunum; species Leiobunum rupestre. The sequence continues at coordinate 66,674,875 of NC_143388.1, forward strand.
ATTTTACAGCTCAAAAAAGAGCGCCGATTTTACCATTCAAAAAAGAGCGAAAAGAGAGGAGCGCCTATTTCACTGTTCAGAAAGGAGTGAAAAGAGAGGAGCGCCGATTTTAACGCTCAAAAATGCGTGAGCGTGAGCGCTGAGTGGCTCTTTGACGAAAATGCCCAACACTGTTTCCAGTGGCATTAAACTTTTTATATTGGAGCCTTTCGAATTAGATTTTGTTCATTATAGGCAAGAAACTCACTTCATTGAATGATACCAGTGGCGGATACATATGGGGGGCGCGGGGGGAACCCCCAGCCCTCTCCTTGACGAGAGCAGTTAAGCATTAAGCGCGGTGACTTGATGCCCCCCTTAAGTTTTTTATGTATCCGCCACTGATTGATATAAGGAACTTAAGAGAGTAACGTATAAAAAACAACAACATAAATTTTATAACTTTATTATCTCAGACAAATAATTTCAAATAATTCTTTGATTTTCTCTTTGAAACATTTAAAGGATGCAGTAAATATCGTCATATTTCTGAAAACATATTATGCTTATTTGTAAAATGTCATTAATTTCGAATAAAATAAAATCGCTCGATCTCGACTTAAAAGATCTCTAACTGTTTTTGAGGTAAGTGGCTTATTTAATATTAGGAAAGAGTAGCACACTTCCTAGGGCATCGTCCCATTTGATAGACTTCCAAATGATCGACAAGGGGTCCTTTTGATCCAGGGGCTAACCACTCTTAGAAAGTCTGTACACCGGGTTACGCTTAGATTAGAACTGCCAAAGGCAGGGACTTCGAAGATAACGCGTCATCCCATTAGTACAGTCAAAGGTACGGCTCTGTTTACCGATTACGCGGAGTGATCAGCCCCTCGCTTTTGATCGAAGAAGTGGTTTCAGTTTATCGATCCCCCAAATGTGACAGCATTGTTTTTTATAAGGTTATAAGTTATAGGTTCTAGGGTGCGACTGTTTTGTGTTAAAATTAAAAGTTAGAATCTTTAAATGTTTATTTTGAAAATAATAGAGCTCTGCTCAATATTGGTTTGTTTTGGTTTTAGATAATTAAAATAATAAACACTAAAAGAAAAATAAAAACCGCAATTTTTCAATAATTTGGGATTTAAATATAAACATTTCGATCATGTGGTATCTGATTTGCGGTTTGTCAATCAAATGCACGTAGATAAAATAACCATGGTCGGTCACTTTGAATTCGATCAAATGTAGCAAAATCGTCCCGTAGTGGGGAACCGTTTAGTGAAACGTTTTCTTGGCAAACATCTTATACTCCAATTAAAGAAATGACGTTTTTGTATAAGATTGACACCTCTAGTTCTTGGGTTTGGAAGCTTCGAGTGAAGAGGAAATTTGCAGTAGCGGGTGGGAAGTAGGGAAAACTACTACTTGTTTTATTTTTCATAATTTTCGTGACCATTTTCTGAATTTCTCACAATGTGAGAATGAAAATTAGTAAAAGGGGTTTTTGAATGAAAATGCGCCGAATCTCTACGGAACGGAGGTTTCTCCTTTTTGACCCTTAAAATAATTTATTAAATTATAATTAAGGGTCAAAAAGGAGAAACCCCTTTGACTAATAAGAGCGTCGTGGTACTGGCATTAGAAAATAAAACATAATAGCGATCGAACTTCGTTTCAATAAATGTTTAATCGAGTTAGTAGCTATGTATTCACCAGCGTAACAATCATTGTATAGAAAACAACAGCTTCTTTCCGATAGAATTAGATGATGTTGGAAATTGAAACTTACTATAACAAAACAAAATGTCATCGTCCCATTCGCCATTTTCTTGGCACCACACTTTTTTGGAATAATATCTGTCACCCTTATATCTATGATTGCACGTCGTTTTACAGCAATACGTAGCCTGAAAATTAGAATTTGGATCGCAGTAGGTAGTTGAACTCACAGAATCTTGGATTGCACTACAATCGTAAAATCCTAGATGAAATATAAATATATCCAATCTATAAAAGTTAACAATATGAATATGTGCTGACTATGACTGTGGACCAAAATAAACTGATCCGCTCCAGAATTATTCGAAACAAATAAGTCCGAAACAAAATTTGGTCTCTTCCATTTCAAAGGGGTCAAAGCCGTAGCCAAGGCCAAGAAGCCAGTCCGTGTATAAAACGAAACTGAAGATTGAAAAACTAAATATTTTCTAAATCCGCGTAAAGTGGGACTCAGGGGAAAAACCACCGGCGAAAACGCCTCTTTCATCTATCAAACCAACTGGTGGGACAGACGGGAAATGTGGTTCAAATAGCTCTTTCAAACCGCGTGGCAAAAGAGCTAGTGATGACGATTAGTGCAGTGTACGCAAATACAGCTGTTACCAAGAAACTCTGGAACATGGTCCTCATCGACCCCACGCTAGGGTGATATTTGTATAGGGCGTATATGCTACCAAAAACTTTTCCGAAGCACCTCTTAAATTATCTGAAAATCCCCGGCTAAATAAATTCCAAATGTTTGGAAATACACTACTCATCAGGGCTTATGACTTAAGTTCCCAAAACGTGAAAAACTTTAATTATAGAATAGTTCCTAAACTGTCTTGATATTCAGCGAGTTATATTGTAGTGCAATATTTTTGCAGGGCTTTCAAATTTTCCTTAACTTTCAGACGCTTCTCAAAATACATGATTCCATTTGTGAAATGTGTGCTAACTTGAATAGTATATAGCTTTCGCTACAATACTTAGCATGCAATGATTTAAATTATAACTTGTTGAAGCAGCAGCCGTGTTTAGCACTAGACCAAAAAGGTTACATTCAACTTTTAAGATAAAGTCAATATGAACTATTTTCCCTCGAATATTTTACATATTTAAGCGTGGGAAATGTTAAAATGGGTTGCATAACTTTATTGATGCAGTTATGCCATTAACAAGTTTAGTTAATTCAAAGAAAAAAAAATTATTATAACACCGTAACACATTGTTCAGTTATCTATTTTGGAAGCTGTTGGACACGCGTAAGGCTAACGAGTTGTGTACGCCCTTAGCTTATGTCACCTTTTCGACAAAAAACGTTTCCTTTATTTATAATATTGGAAAAAAAACCTAATATACTTATTTTATACTAAATAATAATTATTTTTTATCCGTTTTGTTAAATAATTATTTGATAAGGGTGCGTTTGTATTATATAAAACCTCTACGGTTAAAAAATGCGAATTTTTCTTTATATTTTCCCATCAATTGCTTTTGCCTTCCACCTACCAATGAAAATATTTCAAATCTTAATTATTTAAAGAGTTCCATTAATTAAAAGAAACACTGAATATTTCATAAATTAAATAATTTTTAACCAAAATGATTAACCGATCAATTTGGAACTCTGTGTAGGCTAAGGCGTGTGTTACTTTTGTTCTGAAACAGAGTTACGTGTTTTTAAATTTTATATTTTTATGATAATGGAAAGCTATGGGGTATCATTGATTTATTTTTGATTATTGAGTTTTCGTACTAATTAACAAAACTTAAAAAATTTACATTTTGTATAACAATTTTTATCAGGTATTATTAAGATCAATAAATTCGAAACACCGTGTAGATATACTCGTCGCAATGAATAAAAAATACGGGTAAAAAAATGAACAATTATTCACTGTGGGACATTTAAATCGTTTTAAATTCAACAGTCAGTTTATAATAATCAGTTAGGCTAATACCCAAAGCACCACCTTAGGCCTTAGTCATCAAGCGACTTTTGAAGCCTTTAATTCAGGTCACAGGGTTACACTGCGTAGGAGGGTGGGGGCAAGCCCTGCATGCCACGCGATCGAGCCAACAGCTCCCTACACTAACTATTACCGTTAACCCCAACAAGTTTTTACGGAAGGGGAAACCGACGATCTCGGGGGAAAATCACTTAAACCAGTGGGGAGAGAACTTGCAAACTCCGCAGAAGGAGTTGTTCCGAGTTTTCACCCAGTGCCACAAGCTGGGATAGAAACCGGCTACTCTTGCTGTTAGGCGAAAGTGCTAACCACTCCGCCACTCCACTTATTTCAATGTCATATGGAGAGAAGTTTATAAGATTATTAAAACCTTCACTATTCAAAAAATAAAAATACGTACTATGACAGTAAGGTATTTTTCCAGACCAATCACCTTTCATCTGACATTTCCGATGAACTGACTTGCCAACCACTCTTTTACCGATTTTTAAAGAATAGCCTCCGGGACAAGAAAATGTGCAATCCCAAGGTTCGTATGGTTTTCTAGAAGTGCATCCATCTTTTCTTGGATAACTTTCTTTCAGTGGGCAATCGTAGTTCTCTAAAAGAAATATATCTTAGACTAAGCTTATGTATTCCTGTTACTTAAATTATTACGTAACTAAATGTTTTAACTAAATATATATAACAAACAAACTAATTAAAGGCCCACCCAAAGTACTAAGCCACTTTTAACTTGAGAAGTATTTACTTTTGCATTTTAATGGTTTTGTTGACCATTTTCTACCATAGATACAATTAATTCTAATTTCCCCTTTAGTAACATTATATCCATAATTGCAGCTGTATTTGCAGTGCCAAGCTTTAATCTTTGATTTTCCATAACACTTTTCGTTTCTTCCTTCCATGTAACGTTTAGGTCGACAGGCGAATGGGTCTGGAATTGAAGCAAAATTGGTAAATTGCTACGTTTATAATATAAAAGTTGTATAAATAAAAACAAATTCCAATATCTTTAAAAGATTTTTAGTAATAGCAGAACTAGCAATTTATTTTAATTCCAAATACAAAACATATAAAAGTGCGAAATATGAACGTTTGTTTGCAGACTAAGCCATATTTTCATAATTTTAAAAATATATTACACTTTTAAGTTAATATATTATTTAGAAATATATGAGTAAATTTGACAATTTTATCGGTTGGCTTTATATTGAGCTATAATTAATTTAGTTTAAGTATTAGTAAATTGTGTGCCTTACACCTAAAATAACTTCAGCAAAGAGATGAAAATATTATACTAGACTTGTGGAAGGATAATTTGGAAAACTCAACCTCGACTCAGTCTCATTAAAAAAAACCAAACTTTTTCGGCACAGATCTTATATTAGGCTAATATTTTAAATTTTAACTCAGGCTCAATTGCTTATTTGTGTATTTGGTAGACTGCGCTCAAGTTTATGAAATACGGAAAAATAAAAAGGTTTCGCCTCGGACTCATTGTTTTTCACTAAGTTTTAAAGACTTGGTAACAAATTAAAATTTTCTCAATCTTTGCTCTTAATACTCAAAAGTTTAAGGGAAAGAAATTCCAACAAGCGTTGTTAAAGTTTCCATAAGAAAATAAAAATAAGTTTGAGCGTTAAGTCTGAGTGGAAGATATTGAGGTTTAAAATTATAGGCACCCAACATACCACAAAATATTTTGGGCTAAACATTTGTTTAGGCTTTATAGCGCGTGTTGCTCTAGTGGGACAAACTAGCCTCGTCACTTAACAAAATAGCTCCCGGAAAAAACGGGATTCTGGCCATATTGGATTTCAAACCAATTTCAATAGAAACTATTTTGGTATTATTCTGGTATTGGATATTATAGATTTCATCATCATGTATTTAGATCATTTCGGGGTGTGCTCATAGTTAACGCATCACCCTAAACGCTCCTACCCACCTTAAATCAACAATGGTAACGCTATTGGAGAAATATCCTCTGGCATTTTAACGTGGTCTGTGGTTCATCGACGATGGCGCTCCATAACATTTAATCCTTGATTTAATCCTTAATCTGGACGCAAAGCATCCGTTCAGGTAAATTTCTTCAATACGAAGTTAAAAGTTAAGACTAACTAACGGAATGTTTTATGGTTTTATTGATTTTTAAAGCATTCCGTATAGTTCGTCTGAACTTGTAACTTCGCCTTGAAGGTCTATAGGCCAAAGTACCGCGTATCGGTTAAATTATAAAACAAAGTATATTAGTTTTACCTCTTTGACCGTGTTCATTGTTATCTTTAGACCAACGGGGGTTCTCGTTTTCTGCTTTGCGTTTGTTGAGGTTAAATGAAAAACTTTTTAAGGTAGAAAGTCTATAAGTTTTTACGGTCAGGAAATATAACTACGTAAATAAACCATTGGGTCTGCTAATTTTAGTGTTCAGTTAATTTTGGATGCATAGTCATTCGACATCTATTACTCTTTGGGATCCATAAAACAAATCCTGTTATTTGGGGCACACTTTTTGTTACACCCTGAATATTGGCACGCGCAAAGAAAATAACGAAAGTTAAAGAACTTGCTTTTAAAACCAAACGTTTTCTTATATCCTATTGACGGCTACTAAGATACATCTCTATACATGTCGTTACCAATTATAAGTTTTTGAATTATTGGATATTTTCTACTTTCGAGAAACATGAAAATAAATACTAACCATAGGGTTGGGATATGAAACCTTAAGAGCCACATGTTCGTATTATATTATTAAATTAAAAGGTCTCTGTTCATGGCATATATTCCGGGTTTTGTTTTAGCAAAAAATATATATAGGGTGAGTGAGGGTAAGAATGGACACTTTTTGTGAAATTCCATTTAAAAACACAAATTAAGAGTAGACCATTTTAAAACAATTTGAAATACAAATAATGAATGTTCATTTTTAATTTACTCTGGTTTTCGGCATTTATATTTGTGAATTTTTAATACAATACTTATTTTAAGATATGAAGGGAGTAAGTCAAACATTGGACAAAATTGTTTTGAATTGGACTGGGGGGTGCTAACTAAAGACAACAAGGTTTAAAATTAGACACCAATTCGCTAACTTTAGACACTATTAGGAAAACTATGGACAGGAAGGTATATTTTTGGACAATTTCGTCTATCATTGGACATTTTAAAAAAAACATATAACTTAGTGGAAAATTTTGAAAAAAGATTTTTTTAAGATGAAGTCTAATTATATGGTAAATATGTTTTAAGAAGTAATTTAAGGCAAATAAATAATATGGAAACAAATATTTTTATAGGGTAGATATTGTAATATTACAATATTAATATGTAAAGATATTAATATATTACATATTATACTTCTGGTATGCAGTTATCACAGAAATAGTTTACAGTATCTTTGGAAATTTCTTGTTCGGGGTTTTTTGTAAATTTGTAAATTTTGAAGATTTCTTAAATTTACCGTAGAAATTTATTAATTTTTTCTAGATTTGCTAAAATTTCCATTCAAATTTACAAATTTTTGCAAGATTTCATAAAAATTTGCGGAAAACCATCAAATTTTATAAGATTTATTAATTTTGAGAAATTTGTCGGAACCGATAAAAAATTTAAAATTTGCCAAAACATTTGAGAAAATTGAAAAGATTTTCTAAAATTTAATCAGTAATTTGAAATTTGGAAATTTTCAAATTACTGGCGTGTACGAAATTTGAAAGAGTGTCGGACCCCTCGACTCTCCTTCACTAACAATGTAAGCGAGACAGCCTCATAGAGGGAACTAGCTACGTGTTTCGTTGAGCTCCAAACTCACAGCCGTACGCAGTCAGCCGTCTGCTTTCCCGGGAAATTTGAAAATTAAAACTTGTTTTTAAAGTTTCCTTTCAAGCAAAGACCTTAAACTGAATCCTACCTCGTTTAAAATTGAAGACAATCGACATGTGATTGATCACAAGGTAGGCTGTCCAATCTTAAACTTTGCACTAGTTAATTTAAATGCTTATAAAAAAGGCAAAACCTTTATTATATTATAAATTTCGTGTACTAGAAAAACGCGAAATTGCTTAAAATAATACTTAAATAATTTATTTTTATCTCACCATTTCATGTTTGCATGCTATATCTTATTTCCTAAGCCACAAAACGAAATTTCCAATGAAATTCCAAGAAATTTTTTTCGATAATTTTAGTTGTTTTATTTTAAGACTTGCTGTATAAATTGCCGCGGTGTAAATATTTAGTAATAAATTGCATGTTTTAGGGTATGATTAAGGCTTCAAAATGAGACCAATTTTGCGCTTTGGCATCAAAGAATAAATTTAAAAAAAATATTTTTCAAAGGTGTTCAAACTTCGCCATGTCCATTCTTACACTCACTCACCATATTTCAAAATTTGATCACAGTTGGTAACGTGTCGATGTTAAGTCAGTCCAGCGAATAAGAACGATTGTCAGATATAATATAAACAGCGATCTTAATACATTGGCTGTTTATTTTCATTTCATGTCCGTTTAAACGCGCCTGGTTTATTTATTTGAAATAGTTAATTGCAGAATTAATTTCGTCGAGATGATTGTTAAAATAAAATAATAATAATATTAATCAGCTAGGCTTAATACCCAAGGCACGACCTTAAGCCTAAGTCGTCAAGTGAATTTCCTAATGCGTAGGAGGCTGGTGGCAAGCCCTTCATGCCACGCGAGCCAACAGCTCCCTACACTAACTTTTATCTTTAACCGAAACAATTGTTTATGGAAAAGGAAACCAAATAGCTCGGGGAAAACCCCTTTAATGATCCTCATACACGAAGAATAATCATACCGGCCAGGTATTTCAAAGGTTTTCTTCAAGTTACGACATGATTGTAGGGCACGCCGGTTACGTTTTTCCTGGAGCCCCGTCTTTAAAAGGGAAAATTCGAACATGATAGCCGCTGCTAGTCTCAAGCAATAAAACCGTTAAAAAATATAAAAACCTGAGTTTCTGTTGATCCATTTGGATGGCTCGTTTGGAGATTAAGAAAAGCGGTCTAAACGTCTTAACAACGTAGGGAGTATCTTCTGGCTCACGAAATAAAATTATTTTTAACTGAATAAGCGTGCTTTTATTTGGACGGATTATTTGAACAAATTGGTTTTTTTCTAAACCGTGATTCGGGATGAGCAAATTTTTTAATAAATATTAACAAAACGTTATTTGTATTTCAGAAAGCATTTAATAAACATGTTTTCTCTTCGAGAACAACGGTTTAGCGGAACGTCTTCACATTTCAAATTCTCTCATATTAGGTTTTAGCTATGAAAGGCTTAGGCGCGTTTTTTATGTGAAAATGGTGTAGAATCATAAACAGATCAAAATAATCGAGACCGACAAATGGTCTAAAACGATTACGTGAATCTCAACATAAGCGTTCTACTTATTTCAACAATTATCTAATCCCATTATTCCAAAGAAAACCTTTTTCAAGCGCCTGTAGAAAATAGTTTAGACGTGCCAGCGGGTCTTGGAATGTCATCAGAAGTTTATTTTATAGATATCTTTGACCTGGCTCAAAATACTTTTATTTGGCAGATAGTTAGTTATAAAATCTTTAAACTTACCAGTCATGTTGCATTTCGAATTATTGAGCATCCAATTCCCAGTCTCTAAGTTGCATTCAGCAAATTTGCCGCCTTCCAAATGAAATCCTTTTTTGCATTCAAGCTCAAAAATATTTTTAAATCGTTTGGCGACACGAGCAATATAAAAGAAGTGCAAATAATTCAATGATGTATTTTCACGATATGAACTAAACCTAATTTCGTCCGCCCAAAAACGAGAATCCTTCTTTAGTATTCCAAATGCAAAAATCTGCAACCTCCTATCCCAAAACGTGCATTTTTCTTTGGGATGAACTGAAAATCATTGTTAAAATATAATTATTAAATCTTTTAGTTACCATTAATAGCTTTATTCTTGAGGGAACAACTTACTCTAAATGGTGTCTCAGGGCGATTGCAAAAGGCATTTTTCTCAAAAACTATTAAATCGAGAGTTCGAATTTTTAAGGTGATATATTTTGGCAGGGAAACATATTATTTTTTAACTGATAGGTGTCAGACAAAACGTTTCAATGACAAAGTTGTAAAGATTATTCTTAAACCCAAAAATCAAATTTGTTCATCGGTAAAGGTAAATTTTAACCAAGATATTACGTCATGTACTAAAACATGGTGCCACTACCTAAAATAGCCTTTGCGAAGTCATTTTTTCTACAGCAATGTTCTACCCTACGGCATTTTTGTAATGTAATAACGAAAATAGTATCCGAAACTTTGTAATTATTTATGTGTTACCTAATATTTTGTTTCTTATTCGTCTGTCAAAATTTAACTTTAATTATGTTTTTCCCCTTTTCAATGTTCTTGTTCATTGGACTTAGCTGTAAATGAAGTTCAAAAGCGTTAAAAGGTCCAGAGCAAATACCTCTCTGGGGGAGTTCTGAAACATCAAAACACTGTTGCTGTGCTGGAACTGTATCGTGTTTAAATAAATGGAAGTTCATCTTACATGTTCGCTACTAGGTTTTGTAAAATTTCTGTCCATTAGGACGAGATGGGTAAAACATTTTCTTAAAAGACGATTTTTGACCACAACTCCCCAGACGTTTAAACTAAATTGTTCTTGGTGGTGATGAGGAAATCCTCAGTAAGGATGAAACAACTTTACATGTGTTGGTTCTGGTAGTAAAAACAACCATTTTATAAGAAAGAACGTTCAGGAGCCAGTTGCAAAATATATATCTTCCAGGCGTATCCCTAGCATGCAGTGCTTGATGGAACGGATGCAAGAGGTGGTGGTCAAGATCTCTCCAGACAACCCCCTGACATCCCTCAGTCATGACTAGCGATTCTGACGGGTTTTTTTTGCAAGTAGGAAAGTAGCATGCTGATGGGATGATAATCCGGTCCTCGGATGTTTGGAACCTCGTATGGACATTACCCTACATTTCAAAGTCCCAAACAACTCCGAGGAGAATGTGTTGATTAGGTCTATTATAAGGATAGCACTTTTTAAACAAATGACTATTATCATTACGATTTCAATCACCAAGAAATAACTCTAGCATAAACATACGCCGCGCCGTTCCAAAAATAACGAGGAATACTTCACTGAAATTTAAAACTTGTCCAATGATCATTTAAAAAAAACACCCTGGCCGAACCCCCTGAGACACCCGGTATATTTTTGGTACTTGCAATGGATATTATAATGAAAAATTAATTGGTATAGGCCTAATATAAAATCTTAAATCGACTTAAAGGTTGAGTGTGAATAAAAATTAACTGCTAACTATGTTTTAATTCGACCGATGAAAGGTTGGTACATGATGGAAATTTGTTTATGGTTTTAAGCACGTTTTTGTTTGCATTTTAAGTAAACTGGCGAGTGACAACGTTTTAGAAAGAATACGAAAAAATATAATAATTTAACGGTGAGAGCAAAGCTGGATATTTTAACCCAGCACCAGAATTAATATCCGCACAACACTTCGAGGGTTTTGTACGAATAAAGACCCCTTAACCTTAAAAAAATTACTCTAACCTAGTTAATGGTTGACACAATCATCTCCATTATAAAATCAAATTTGAAACGACAAATTAAGTTTTGTCTAACACCTTAAAGGATATAAGTTACGTAAGTGTCGGATATTTGATAGGTGCTTTGTGGACAGATTATCAATTTAGATGTAGCAAAGTTGGCACAATCTGTGTTTTTCTGTTCATAAAAAAATTTCCAGCTCAAATAGTCTATAACCGTTGAAAATTACTTTTGAACCTCGTTGTCGTCTTTTAGCAACCGCGTATCGGTCAAATTAATATGGTATTGGTCCCTTTTTACAGTTAGGATAATTGTATATGTGTAATAGGCTGTGTATCATGAAAGTGTAAAATTATGTTAATAACGGCTACGTCTTTAAGATCCCCAAACATTTTGGGTGCTGCGGTCAAAGAATTTGTTTTCCTAACAAAGCGAAACCTATGCTGTTACGGACGCTCTCCGTCGAGTCCCCAATTGTGCGCATATTCTTGTTGCATTAGCCGGAGGTGTTAATTAGGCCGGTTTTATTTTAACTGTTATAACACTAGTCCTTAGGTATAATATCAGAACATAAGTGTTTCGATTCTAAAATTAGACTGTTTAAATTTAATGAAATATAGAATTTATAGCCTTATGTCGAACCATTACTATTAGACTGTTAAATCTGTACAATACAAATGTTGGTTTTAATAACAGACTATTACTATCTCATATTAGAACAATTTTAAATTTTACTTTTTCTGTATATAAGGTTAAGTGCTCAATATCAGATTAAACGTCCAAAACCAGAACATTAAGGGTTTATCAGGTTTTTGACGGATCTAATCTAGAGATTTATCATAAATAATACTTACAAATGTCACGACATCCACACATGAATCCAGAGTCAGATACTTCGCAGATTTTCTCTTCTAAATGTTTACATTTCATGTTTTTAGAGCATCGTTCCATTTCTTCTCTGGGACAATCAACTGTTTCAAAATAAATAATTTTTTCACCTTTTTTGTTTGGTTATTACGAATATTAAACTGCATTCCATGCTTAGTATTTATAATGAACGTTTCATGCCAAATTGTTTCTACTTACCATGCACGCATTTGGGTATGTCTTCAGACCAATCGCCTCCTTTGGTACAATACATTGTTTGCACTCCTTCAAGTACGAAATGGTGGTCGCAAGTAAAATTGCACTCCTTCGTATAATATAATTAATCGTACAGTTCACACTTCACTTTTCCATTATCCAATTCCGGAGGCTCACATAGGTCTTTAGCCAGAAAGAAGAAATATTGCGTTAATAGACAGTATTCTTTTGCTAGGGTGTAATCATCATTTGACATTCAGGTTACATAGAACCCGTAGCGGCAAAAGTGACAAGCTGTTGAACAGATGGATTTACGTCTACTAAGCAGACACTTTGTGATTCATATCAGCAAATCATTTAAGAATAGAGAAATCGATCAATTTGAGTTTCTAGTGTTGGCCGCTGATTGAGCTTGTATCAAGTGATTAGGCTCATTAAGTCATGTATGTAGAAAAATAATACTTCAGCATTAATACATAAACTGTAGAAAAGTAGTCTTTCTTTGGTATATGATATTTTGAAATACTCAAAATGCTTTTATTCCATAATATTTTTTAGAGTTAAGTCAATCGAGTACATATCCAATTCCATACAAACCTTTTATAGGAAAGTAACCGATTTTTTAATGATCTTTTCACCGTTTACGTATGTCAAAGATTATGGCGAAGAAAAATGAGTACGAAAGCTATAACTCTGATAACGAAGATTACGGATATAAGGTTTATAACGAATAATGGATCGATAACGTTACGATTACATCGATATTTAGCCAATTCCACTGTTTGCAGAACGATTAAGAAATTATAACAGCGGTTACGGCGATAAAGTAAATTTAATCGTGATGATGAGTTGATTTCCGCAATAACGAAACAATTACAGTAATTACCGAAGGATTACAACAACCAAGAACGATTAAAAAAAATATTACGGAAAAGCTTTGTCAATAACTTAATGATTTAAAAGTGATTATTTGCTCAAAACTTATACCAGAGATCCTATACAGCGGCGCTTAGGGAGATATGAAACTATACTCCAGAGCAATGGTTAAAACGTGTGCCGTGTCTACCCCGTTTTCTCCCTTTGCTACGCCAGCGCCTCAGTGGGATGGAGTAAAGGAATTGTTTTACAAAAATTATTACGTGTTTCTGGTTAGTTTTACACCATTCCGCTAGAAGGCACCACTACATGGGTGTACGGTCTCCCGAAATACTTGCATATCTCCCTTAGCATAGCTATATAAGATAACTGACTAAATCACTAAACAACAATGAAAACAAGGGTGTTATCGTTAATCATTAAGTGACTGATTACGGACAATGTTGAGGCCTTCACCCTGAACTTTCGTTAACTAAAAAGAGTCGGAATTCAGTTTTGTTATTTCTATCTGCCCCGCCGCCCTTTCGGTGATTCCTTATCGCTCAGCCCCCATTCTATTACGTTTCGAGCATCTTGTTCCACATATATCAGCTGTGTCACCAACACCAATCAACCTATGAACCATTTTAATTTTAATTATTTACCACCCCCCCCGCTCAACCCATGTCGTTTTCCTCTCACGCTTCACTCTCCACTGCTGTGTTAACAAATGCAGGTGTTCTGTCTGGCTACAAACTAGATTAACTCTCACATTTGATTTCGGGTCTTAAAATTTTCTTCATCGCCATAACGGAAACCTGGTGGAATCACGATATGAATGACTCTGAATTTAGTCTGCCAGGCTACAACTTGTTCCGTCACGATCGAAGACGTGATCCTAATGGTAGTGAATCTCATCCCCATGGCGGCTCTGCTTTTTATGTACTTGAAACTTATTGTGTTCGACCATTTGATCTAACTCTCCTAAACATTAATTATCTAGAGATTTCTGATCTATATGGTATTGAATTGGTTACTGTTATAGTTTTGCCCTAGAAAAATACCTATAGCAGTATAAATATATAATATTTATAATAATATACTCCTTTGAAGCGTCTACTGACATCGGCAATTCGCCAAAACGATTAACTCCATAAATATATTGAATACCGCAGCCCTGGTGGCGGGAGCAAAACGGCTACATGAAATGTTTTGACTATACTAAATTCACGTATTTTGGTAAAATTTTTATTTATTAAAACTCACAGTTCAGTAAATACATTTAACTCGAAAACATTTGGAAATAATGGTAGTCTGGCATCATCTATTATACTTTAGTAGAGTTAAAACATTTCGTGTTACCATTTTGTTATCGCCACCAGTTTTGCGGTATCCAATATATTTATAGAGGTACTGAGGTAGGGTGGGGTGCATTTGGCTGACCATATGGTTGATTACTCATTTGGCCTACTACTCTTTTAGGCGAAATTCTGGTCGGCCAAATGAGCAGCCCATTTGACCGACTGATCATTTATGGGTCAGGGTGTGCAATAACTGGTGGCTTTACCGGGGAGTCGGGGTCCGGCTCTTGTAACCCATAAGGGCGGTGGTGCACTGGGATATGTTAGCGCTGATCAAATGGTCCTATCTCCACCTCCGACTTCGGTCAGGTAGGGGCTCGATACTGGGCTTCGGCTCAGGCTAACGGAGAGGGTCCAGGCAACCTGGCCACCTCGGCAGATTGGGTAGCCTGCTGTGGGGCGGCGGGCCTCCGTATGAGGGCACGGCGGTCCTGTTTCCCGGCCTTTTGGAGTCCCACCGGGATCCCCGGTGCTAGCTGTGCCGGGTTACTTGGACTGCTGTGTGCCCGTCGTTCCCCTTTAGGAGCTCTCTCCAAAGGGCTTGGCTCTCTACCTCCATAGGTGGGGTGCCGGCGGGCGTTGCTATAGCATCCGCTCTCTATCCCACAGCTGTGCGCGAAGTGGGGGCTGGTCGAACCATTGCTGCGCCTTTTGTCGGGGGATGAGTGGCTTGCGTGACCATCAGTAGTGGGGTTCTGCTACCCATGCTGGCTTTGTCACCTGTCCGGGCTTGGACGCTGGCGTAGGGCACCGGCATATAAATTTCTGACCACATGCTCATTTGAACGACTGCTCTTTTGAAAGACTGCTCTTATTGCCTGTCCTTCTCTATGTCTTTAGTGTTAGGTTGACCTATAGAACGGGCAATGTATTCTAAGTATTGGCCCCTGACGGCGCCGCGAACTCACTTCGCTTGAGCGCTGGGGGCCCGGCCCGCCGGCCCGCCACCCCCTCAACCCCGTTCTTTATAACAAAGCTAGGCCTTCTAAAACGCGAATTAGAGGACAGTACCTAGCCAAACGCATGAGTATTGGCCAAAAAAGTATTGGGCCAAACGAGCAGTCGGCCAAATGAGCAGTCGGCCAAATGTGTAATCGGTCAAATGCACTGCCCATTTGTCCGATTTCTCAGTCGGACAAATGTGCAGTCGGCCAAATGGGCAGTCGGCGTAACGTGTATTTTGTGGTCGGCCAAACGAAACTCTCCCATGAGGTAGTCGTTTTGGCGAATTGCCGATGTCAGCAGTAGACGCTTCGCCTTATTTCAGTGGCCGATTTACCATAAAATTTAATTTAAAAAATATAAAAATTTATCCTACAAAATGTATCTCATACACTTTAAAAATTAAGTTACGTAGTAAAATATAAATAAAATATAAATGCATCTGTATTAGTATTATCCAAGATTCCAAAAAAGAAAATTGTTTTCCTGAGTCCGCCGTCTACTAACTAATGAGGGGGGGGACAAAAATTCTTTAATTGCTTAGGGCAGATATTGGGGTTAATCCGGCCCAGACTGGTCCCTTGTTTTGTCTACCAATTCACTGCCTGACTCCTGGGACGCCTTTTTATCAATCCTGTACCCTGGCATCTCACTTTATATCCCCCTTACCACGCCGGACCAAACTCTCCTCCCACTCTACTAAGTGCCGCGCTGCCAAATCTCTCGCCTGGCACCGTTTTACCCAGTCCAAAAAGCGTCATTTCAACCCAATTATTATAAATAAACATCATGAAGCTTACCGCAAGGTTCGGAATGGCAACTCTAACCATATGCGGAATTTAACACGCAAACGCGAGGCTGAGCTTAATACTCTTATTTCCTCCAACTCGAAGTCCTTCTATTCCCATATAAACAAATTTCGTAAAACTCGTTATAAGTTGTTTGAGATACTAAAACCTGATGGTTCTTTCACCTCTACCCCTAAAGAAGCAGCTTATATTTTTAATCATTATTTTTCCACTGAAGTTACTCCTCAAGTATATATCCCCCCCCCCCCCCAGTTTTACCGCCTGCTACCACACTCACTAAATTTAATTGCGAACCCGCCGACATAGCCAATCTATTACATAAACTCATAACTAACAAGCCTCCTGGTTCGGATGGTATTCATCCAGTTTTTTAAAGTAATTGTGCACAATTTCTCATTTTCCCCATATATTTTTTGATTTCCTCCTAATTGTTTTTTGCCCCAATCCTGGAAAGTAGGATATCACCCCAATTCATAAAAAAGGCTCCCGTGCTCGGGTGGAAAATTTTCGACCCATTACTGTCCCTAATCAAGTTCCCAAGCTATCCGAGTATCTCGTTTCTGATCAACTGAGAGCTTTTCTCCACTCTACCCACTTCTTCACTACAGATCAACACGGTTTTCTTCCAAAGCGATCATGTCTTTCGAATCTCATATCTGCCACAAACCACTGGTCTAAATGGCTGGATCAAGGCTTTAGCATTGACGTAATTTTTCTCGAATTTGCTAAATCTTTTGACTCCTTACCCCATGACGCTATTATCGATGCCCTTCGGGATGCGGATCTGTGTTTACCCCATGATTTCTTTTACAATAACTTGGCACTAAACCTCAATGATTTCTTTACCATTAACTCCTCGCGCACCCGCGGCCATTCTCTCAAAGTTCACAAACCCCGTGTTCTCTCTTCCACCCGTCAGAATAATTTTACTTCTAATGTTATAGATGATTGGAACTCTTTGCCTCGGGATATTATTTCTATCTCGAGTCGTTCCACTTTCAGACGTCATACCACGACATTTCTGCGCTCCCAAACGCATGATCCCTAACAGTACCTATTCCATTTAGTCTCATACCCTTCGTTTATTATTGTATTCCATTTGTTCTTTATTGTCTGTTATTTGTTATTACTATTGTATAGTCTATATCTCTCATTTTTACGAAGCTCTTAAAGAAGCCCACCTCTGGAAGCTTGTTGAGCATTTTTCTTTGAAATAAATAAATACACTGTTAACGATTAATGTTGAGCTTGAAAAATGTGTATTTACTTTGTGGTGCACAAATGCAATGTTCTTTAGGAATTTCCCCTCCTTTGATAACACATGATCTTTTTTCTTTTACCTTACAGGTAGACCATTGTGTAAGAAAATTTTTGCAATTTATTAATGATAGTAGTGAACATGTTGAATCTGCAAACGATCATTTTTAAATAAAAATATTTTCAGTTTATTATATTTCTTATTAGAAAACGGGTTAGCTTAAGATATTAAAATCTGGAAACTACATGTATTATGATTTTGTTTTGCTAAAGTTTCTATTTTAGACAATCAAAAAATGAGCCAAAATTCTAATTGGGGCTCCAATGACAGGCAACGGACTTGGCTCTAAACGCCATGGCTGGAGGCGCTCCTTAAAGTGGCGCAGTCTCCGTAAATAGGGACTTAGGAGAGATATACAGGTTTTGACGATGGCGGCTTAATTCAGTGATTAGCGCAATCCACTCACTTTAGGAAAGGTCGGAGCATTTAAAGAAAGCAGGAGCCAAACTTCCAAATACTTGAGGGAAGAAGAATAAAGCTTCCTCTATATTCAGCATTTAAAGAGTAAGATAATCGATAATTAAATTTTTGTTCCATTAAATGAGCAAATTAGCTTAAGGTCTGAATGTGAGCCTACCTTAGAGATGAGCGCTTCACCTAGCAAATATTGAGAAAAATAAAAGCTTTAATCTATTTTTTACTTTTGGGCTTGCCCAGAACTGAGGGAAGCGAGTAATAATTCTACTTAAGAGCTTCGAATAGAAACCTTTTCGCTTATTTTTTGAAAATGTTTTGTATTTTTAAAAAATTCAAATACTGACTTTTCCGTTTCTTCTAACCGACGGTCACGACTTAGTTAAGTACTTAATTATTAACTTTAGATTAATAAGTTATATGTATTCGCCTTAAATTAACAGTCACGCTAGCAACACGGGTTTTCATAGCCAAGAGTTTGTCGAATTATAAGTCATAAAATTCGATTTTTGTTTAAATTCAAAATTTTCCAAATGAAAACTAGTTCCATCAAGTTGGATCAAATCACGGGAAAAGAACATGTCCTAGAGAGTTGCGGTGGTTTTTTTTTACCCATAACACTTTTTTGAGGTGGTAAAAGCAAAATTGTAATTTTTAGGTAAATGATAATATTATTTATAATATTAATATTATTTATCAAATGGTTCGATTAAGCTAAAATTATTCTTGCAAGGAAGCGATTTCAATAAACGGATTAAAATATCGTTTTCCACTGGACCGATCTTGGTGCTCTAAGAGCGCTCGCTTTTTAATTTTCTTTTCCATTGGGACATCGAATGTGGCTCTCGCTGAGGTCAACGTCTTGCGCTGGTGGAAGCACTCTCGTGGTAAGCGCTCCGAGATCAACAACTGAGCAACAGATTCCGAGAAGTGACGTATTTCATTATCGTACCGATATCAGTCCAGTGGAAAACGCCAAAAGTATTTCTTTAAATTATTGCTGCGAATGTTTAAATGAAAAGCATATAAAAAATATACAAAATTCCGTCATTTTATCATGAAAATAAAACTATTTATCCAAAATTGTGTTGTTATTTCTCGAATGAAAAAAACCCGTCTACATTGTTGTCTTAGCAAAGCTCCTAGAAATTTTTTTTCAAAAATTACACACAATCCAACTTAATCCCGACTCGAGCCATTTGTACACCGAGATGACTAATTTTTAAACAAGATATATATTTTATTTAATTTTGCGTTTAAGCTACTAAAAGCCTGAATAATTTCAGCGAAATCAACATAAATTTCATCTAAATAGTTTAAGGATGGAAAACGCGATTTTCGATAAATTTAATTATAAAAGCCCACAAAAAATGGGGCATATTGTTGTTGATATGTTGTATTAAATTAACATTTTTTCACGTCATGTTGAAAAAATAATCTTTTAACAAACAGTCCTTCAATTATATTTAAGTTTACAAATATCCGCTTATTTCCTTATCATGTTTATGAGCAGGTCGCTTATATATTTAGACTTACCTTTACATTTTCCAAAATTACCCTTCCATTTTCTGTTTTCGCAAATGATTCCTCCTGGCCCTTCCAAATAGAAATTATCTTTGCAAGAGGCGACACAACCCTGGCCGTAGCATTCAATAATTCCTTTATTTATTTTAGGTAATTTACAGTTGATACTTGCATTTTTCACTACATTGAAAAGAACCAAATTGCAAAATATTTAAACAAAAATATCGCTTTTATTTAGGAGGACGCGTTTTCTTAGATAATGTGGACTCATTTTCGTAAAGGTGAATTCTGACTTAGTTACTTTTTCTGGGCAAAGGTCCTGACTAGTTAATTACTTTCATCTTATTATATTCTGTTTAATAACTAATGTGGGATTCGCAATAAAGCAGGTATCAGACAGCAACATGGGTGGTGTAAACCCAATTGTTTGTCTATTTTATATTATATTTTCAAATTTTTAATCTTTGGCAAGGTTTCCCTATTTCTACATTTCTTTCCTTTGGAAGTGAAACCTGATATGGGGGAACTTATATAGGTCAGTGATTTGGCATGGAATTACCCTATAGGTATTTTCATTTTCGAACAATGTACTCAGCGAAGAGGCCGGTGTAATGATTTAGGACGCTGTCTATGAAGCTACCGGGCGTGATTACGAATCTCGCTTCCGCATATATCCATTATTAAATTTTTTCATATTTATGTTACTTTCAGTTTGAACATTTTATCAGCTTTTTACATCAAATAATTTATATTACTTGTATTCCTCGAATTCATTATCTTGTCATTTTAATTCATTTTGGGCTCCCAACGCCATCTCGTTACAAAAACATTACTAAGAACTTTGGAATTGCTGTGTTTTTCACTTATTATTATTTATAATAGTATTTAATTTCAGTTGTATTTCCAAAAATATTGTTATAAATATTAAATTACACTCTTTAAACTTAAATAACTACTAAAATAAACAATATGAGCAAAAAAAGCACCTACACACGGGTACACGATTCATATTACAAAAATTTATTTTTGTTTCCTTGTTTTTAACTCGAGTACGATGACCCTTTATTTAGAGGTTTGACGGGATTCAACGCGATCGACGCGAGCGCGGTATTCGAAGGTACCAAAGATTACGTCCTACGGATATTTTACCGCGGTATAAACGATAATGTCTTTTTCTGAAATTGTTGGTGAAAGATCCTCAACCGTCAAGGTCTACGTCACAAACTTATAGTAATTCTGTTGTACGGTTGAAATCAGAGTAGTCTCGGTTGTGAATTGGACCTCTTTGACATATCGCAACTATTCATGTTTTTAACTGACAGTTCGTAAGCATGAGATGGATTAGATATATAAAGTTGGAGATATTTTAATACGGTAACGAATGTTTTAAGCCCAACGAAATAACAAGGCCTTTTTCAAATCTTTTTAAAATTTCATAACTTTATCATCTTTTTAAATACCACGTGTTGAGCTTCTAGCGTTTCAAGTGCGTTCTTTTTTTAAACTAAACGCATATACAATGACTTCGCTAATATTAAAATATTAAAATAGAAATGCCTACAGTTGATAGTTTTATAGTTACAAGGGCAAATTTAAGAAATTAAAGAAAGCGTAGCAAATAACCAGAGATACGAAAGTCGAACAGAACTGACGCATCTGGCCAGTTATACGTCTATCACCCGACAAAGTTATAACCCAAGCTACTCGTACTAGAAGACGACTAAATTAGCCTCGACCAAGCTGACAATGGAGTTTTCAGGGATTATAATGAGTTCATTGATATAAAATTAATAGATTTGGAAAATGTCCCAAAATTCCACTTAACAATTATACATTTAATAAATTCAGGTTAATTTCAGAAAATGCAATGAAATGCTTAAACAACTTGAAAAAAATAAAGCAATTATAAAAATACAAGTAAATTTGCTTTTTATCATTTAATATGGGTAAAAATGGTCAAAACTGGGTAAATGCATGTACATTTCGTTTGATGTAAGTAAAATACGTAAATAAGGTACATGCATGTAATTTGGCTAAGTAAAATTAGTATATGCCAGTAAAATAAGTTAAATCAAAGCAAAAGTGGTTAAAATAGTTTAAATTATAGTGAAAAGTGGTTAAAACTAGGTTATAGCAAGTTAAAAGTGGCTTAATTCGGGTAAATTCAAGTAAAGTGGCTAAATTTAGGTTTGTGTAACTAAATTGGCTAAATTTGGGTTAATTATAATAAATTGGCCATATTTCGGTTAATTCTAGTAAATTAGTTAAATTTGGGTAAATTCTAGTATATTGGCTAAATTTGGGTTAGTTTAGTAAACTGGCTAAATTTGGGTTAATTTTAGTAAATTGGCTAAATTTTGGTTAATAATAGTAAATTGAAGTGAAGAGAAGCACATAGTGAAAAACTAAATGAAAAGAGACTTAAAACGGTTTTAAAATTCATAATTTATTTATATAAAAAATCCTACGTTTCGGAGGAACTGTTCCTCCTTCTTCAGGGATTTTTACAAGTCTGACAGTATAATGGTAAAACTTTGGTACGAAAAAACATTTATGCGCTTTATACCTATAGAGGCTACTAATCTATAGCCGCGAGCGTTTTTATTCCGAAGGCGAGTCGACCGTCGAAGGGTATAGGAGCAACGGGCTCGATAGCTTCGTTCGCGCGCGAGGCTACTATTGTCGGAATGGGGGATTTTGCGAGAGGAGGAAGTGGTTTGTTGTGGCAGACTTGTAGAAATCAATGAAGAAGGAGGAACAGTTCCTCCGAAACGTAGGATTTTTTAAATAAATAAATTGTGAATTTTAAAACCGTTTCTCTTTTCATCTAGTAAATTGGCTAAATTTGGGTTAATTCTAGTAAATTGGCTAAATTCGGGTTAATACTAGTAAATTGGCTACATTCGGGTTAATTCTAGTAAATTGGATAAATTCGGGTAAATTCCAGTAAAGTGGCCAATTTTTGGTTAAAGTCAGTAATGCAGGTGAATGCAAGTAAAGTTAGGGGAATGTAATTTAGTTTGAATAAATGCAAATGAATTTGGGTAACTATGTGCAAGCACATTTCGTTGATAAGAAAACATTAGAACATGGAAATATATTGGGAAAATCTAAAAATTCATTTGAATAAGACCAATAGCAATATAGCATACATTTAAGATACATTGGGCAAATGTGTATTTTGATTATTTCAAATAATTTTCCAAAATAAAAATATCTGATTTTAATTACAAATTTATAATAACCGTTAATATTTTTATAACATTCTTTTTACAAATTAATTCATAGTTTAATAAAACATTTGAGTGATCTCATGAATATTTACAAATTTTAACACAGCTTTTTTAATATTTCATTAACTGTAGAATATTTCAAGAATTTCTTTTAAAAGAAAATAATTTTTAAAATAATTTAATTACAAAACAGGTTAAGTTGAATGAAAATAATCATACTAAAACTTTGTATACAAATAGGTTTATAATAAAATATTTTGATAATATATTGCAATGTTAAAGCCAAAATTATTAAAATTAAATCATAAGAAATATTTAAAAAATATATTTCTGTTAATTATGGGAAATGCATGTGGTCATTTCTATAAGAACAAAACAATTAAAAATGTCTCTGCAATGAGCGCGTTTAACAAAACGATTAATGATACAGTTATCTCGACTGCACTCGTTTGAGTCTGTGAACGTTAAACACCATGACGTTGATGATAGTGTTGCCAAATCGAGGAAACCCCTTTGATCACAATAAATCTGAGTTTTCTTCTTTTTGGTGGTAGTTTACTTTTTCTGTGATATAATGCACGCGTTAGCGGTGAAAAAAATACCAAAAGTAAACCATTAATCACCCACTTAGAATATTATCCGCTGGGAATTATGTAGAGTTTTAAATAATTAAAGATGGGTTATTCATCTGTTAAGCAAGTTCAAGTGCAAGGGCCCTTGATTCAATAGGTTATTTCCTAAAATATATCGAGATAATGAGCGCTAAAACATTTTCTATTCTAGGAAGTGCCCGCTTACATTCCCTCTTGGAGAACCATTAAACACTTCGCGTGCTTTGGGGCAAAGAATGTGTTTTTCTAACAAAGCTCTTCCCAAGCTATTACGGTCGCTGTCTGTCGTGTCCACCATTGTGCGCGTATTCTTGTTGCATTACCCGTAGGTGCAAATTAGACATCCGCGAAGTGGGCTGTATAACGGGTGGTTATTCTTATTCCATAGCCTTTCTTATTTTCCTATTACAAGAAGATAACATTTTATGATCCGAATTCTTAAGTTGATTGTGTTATACTTTTATCATTTAGTTTCGGGTCTTAAATGAGCACATTTAGGTTGAAAGAGTTCTTAAAAATTCACAATAAGGTTTAACATCTAAGATAAACAAAGACGATACAAGTTAGGTATAATATCTGAACATTGCAATTTCAAATTGCCGCTATTGAGAACTGAAGGTTAAGAGTTAAAAATCAAAACATACATATGAAATATGTCAAGATACAGAACATGAAGGTTGTATCAGGTAATTAAAGGAACTTATATTGAGAAAATCATCTAGAATACTTACAAATTTCACGACACCCACACATGTATTTAGAGTCAAATACTTCACAGGTTTTCGCTTGTTTATTATTACATTTTCTGAAAAGGGGGCATCGATCCATATCCTCTCTAAAGCAATCAACTGTTTCAAATAAATAATTTTTTCAGGTTATTATCTCGTTTTTAGGAGGGAATCCGTTAGACAAGCGAAAATGTGAAAAATGGGAGTAAAAAAAATGTTTTAACCACGAATATCAAATTGTATCACGTGCAAACTTATAGTTATAAACGTTTTATAAATTATTTCTACTAACCATGCACGCATTTGGGCATGTCTTCAGACCAATCTCCTCCTTCTTTACAAAACATATTGGCTGCTCCTTGTAGTTCAAAATGGGCGTTGCAAGTGAAATTGCACTGTTTGATGAAACCCAATGTTTTATATCGTTTACACTCCACTTTTCCGTTATCCAATTCAGGAGGCTCGCACAAATCTTAAGCGAGAAAAATACTGCGTGATTAGAGATTGTCCTTTTGCGACGGTAGACTACTAATATGGCTTTCCACCTCACACAGTCACGTCACGGCAACGCGATAAGCGCTTAATCTGATGGGTCTGCGCGTAATGTTAGCAAATCATCTAGTAAGAAGAGAAAAATCCAGCAGCTTATGAGCTTCTCGTGTTTGCTGCTGCTTGGGTCTGTAAAATAACTTCATTCTCACTTCATCCAGGCTGTAGTACACAGCTATACACTATTTTAGTTGAATAAAAATCTCTCTTGGTTATGTGCTATTGGAGTTGTTTTTAGTACTCTAAATGAGTCTCCCTTTATCACATGACATTTTTAAGTTTCACCAATGAAGAAGGGATCCAATTTATAACAAGCCTTTAACCGTGAGGTTACCAACTTATATTTTTTCCGTATAAGTAATTTTTGAGTAGGTCTATGGTAACAGTGATAACAAGTAAGCCCAGGCGTTATTTTTATCGCAAGTGCATTGCCAATCCAACAGAGATCCGAAGAGGCCAAAAAGGGTTACATGAGACGAAACAATGGTTTTTTGGTCGTAAGCTTAAAAGCGTAAGTTTTCTAATACGACTAATACCACAACGACGCAGGTTATGGATCGATAGCGTTACGATTACGACGATAATAGGTCAATTCCAGTTATTGCAGAACGATTAAGACACAATTACTGTGATAACGATAACGTAAATTTTACCATGACGACGAGTTGATTTCAGCATTTAACGACCAATTATAACCGAAGAACGACTACCAACGATTAAAATGGAATATCACAAAAAAGATTCCTCATTTACAAAATGATGAAAAAGTGATTATGTGATCATAACTAATAACCCTAAACAATAATGACAGCATTGTCGTTATCGTCATTAATTAAATGACTAATTACGGACAATGTTTAGGCCTTCACCCAGAACTTTCGTATACTAAATAGAATCGGAATTCAGTTTTGCTATTTCTATCTGAAGATACATTTTTACTGCAATACGTGTTTTAAGTATATTTAACCTTAAATGTCCCAAATTAAACAAAACATCTTAATATCAATGCATACTAGAAGCAAATGAGTTATTTCATGCTACTTTTAAAATAACGCCATTTGATTACGATTAATGTTGAGCTTGAAAAATGTTTATTTACTTCGTGGTGCACAAAAGCAATGGTCTCTAGGAATTTCCCCTCCTTTGATAACACACGATCTTTTTTCGTTTACCTTACAGGTAGACCATTGTGAAAGAAAATTTTTGCAATTTATTAATGACAGTAATGAACATTTCGAATCTGCAAACGATAATTTTCAATTAAAAATATTTTCAATTTATTATACAAGGTGTTTTTTTTTTGCTCGAAATGTTTTTTTTCCAAATACTATGTTTTCTAGAAAGTTGAAATTTATACTGTACATTGTACGTGCCGGGGGACACTTTCTACCAAAATTGCATCTAAATAATGTTCAGTACAAATTTCAACTTTAGAAAACATAGTTTTTGAAAAAAATCACTTTTTCGAGCAAACAAAAACACCGTATTTCTTATTAGAGAAATTGACAAAATTTTAAAAACTATCCTAAAACAGGTTAGCTAAAGATTTAAAAACCTGGAAACTACATGTATTAAGATTTTTTTGCTGTTTTGCTAAAGTTTCTATTTTAGACAATCAAAAAATAAGCCAAACATTATAACTGGGGCTCCAATGACAGGCAACGGACGTGGCTCTAAACGCCATGGCTGGAGGCGCTCCTTAAGGTGGCGCAGTCTCCGTAAATAGGGACCAAGGAAAGTTATACAGGTTTGGACAATGGCGGCTTAATTCAGTGATTAGCGCAATCCACTCACTTTAGAATAGGTAAGAGCTGTAAAGAAAGCGTGAGCGAAACTTCCAAACAATTGAGGGAAGAAGAATAAAGCTTCCTCTATATTTACCATTAAATGAGTGAAAATAAGGATAATTCAATTTTGGTTCCTTGAAACTAGCTGAGGGTCTGAATGTCCGCCTACCTGAGAGTTGAGCCCTTCACTTGTTAATTATTCCGCGTTTGAATTGGGGTATTTCAATGTTTGTATCATCATAATTATGTATATTTTGTTGTATATATATTTTTAGATTATATATTTGAAAATGTACCGTGAGCGGAGCGTAACGCGTGACATGAGAAAAAAAGGTAGATGGAGAAGACGCGCTCGCTCACGTGAAAATTAATATAAAAAGGGATATGTTAACCGAAAAATATATTTAAATGTTAGGCTAGAGAAGTTGTCCGTTTTATTTCCTCCGTATAGAACATAATTGTATTTCGTTTAATAAATAGTTTTGTGTTTCACTTTTAAAGTTCGTAATAGCAATTCCACAATAATTCGCGCTATAAAAACAAACCCGTTAGTTTTTCAGTCGGCTGACGCGGTTTAAGCTGTAGTCGCTCTCCCAAATTGATAAAACCCGATCCGATCGCGGAAGTAATCCACATTTTGGTGCCGAAACCCGGGAATTCTGCAACTTGAGAAGTAATCGTATGTACATTATTGTGAGACTTAACAAGAAATCCGTTAGTGAAACATGGCAGCCGAATCCGATTTAACCAAGTTAAGAGCCATCCGATCCGTTGTGAGGAGTGATACCACGACGAATTTAACAACATTAGAAGGACTGTTGAAACTCGAGGATGCCGAAGAGATATCAGATCAGCTTTCCCTATTAATGATGAAGAGATTGCAATTGCGAGAGTTGGACGACCAAATAACCGAACTCCTACCAGATAATGAAGAAGAAATCAAAAAGGAGTACAAGGAAAGGACCTACGATGACCAAGTTCACTTAGCCGAAAGGAAAGCTGAACGAAGACTTCGCCAGTTAGGAGCTACTAGTGTATCGAGCAGCACCCAAGGCTCATCGATAACCGAATCAACCACTCGGGTGGAGTCGAAATTACCAACCCTTGAACTTCACAAGTTCAGAGGAGATTATACGAAATGGCCGGGATTCTGGTCGCGGATCAAGTCAACGATACACGACCGAAGAGGGTTAAGCGAGGTAGAAAAATTCCGATATCTGTTATCTTATTTGCAAGGAGAAGCTTTAGAGTTGTTAGAGGGTTTTGAAGAATCAGATCAGAATTACGACGTAGCCGTTTCATTGCTAGAAGAAAGATATGGCCAAACACATTTAGTTATTAACCAACTAATGAATAAGATACGCGCATTAACTAAAGTAGAAGACTCAAAGAACATTTTTGCATTAAGAAAACTTTACAACTCGATAGAGACAAACTTAAGGAGTTTAAAGGCTTTAGGCGTTGATACCACTGCAAACAGCGTTTCATTGTGTTCCGTTATTATTGCAAGTCTACCAGATGATATTTGCTTAAGATATAGTATGGATTGCAATAAAAGTAAACAGTTCGATTTGAGTGAGTTGGTGAGTTTTATAAAACGTGAGGTAGAAGGCCGTGAGACTTGCGCTGTTCTAAAAGGTGAAGAAACGAAATCGCAAACTTATAAACCACGTGACGCACGCGATCAAATTAGAACCGCAAGATTTAATCATCGTCAAAATTCACCGTCTGTTACCGCTGCCGCGCTGAATACCACCGTTACCACGGGGAGAATTTACTGCATTTTCTGTAAATCCGCCACCCACGCGTCCGTGAACTGCCGTAGCTACACCTTAGAAGAGAAAAGAAAACTCATCCGAACCATGGAGAGATGTTTTATCTGTACCCGTACACAACATAAAGCTTCCGCGTGTACGTCGAAATTCCGTAAATGCCAGCTTTGCAGTGGTCGACACAACTCGGCGCTTTGTGAAAAGAATCCCGCTCACAAGCCCGAGAAAGCCGCCGTAACCGATGAAGTCACTACCGATAACGATTTCAAGGCTAACACCGAATCGAAGTCCGTCGTCTCAGCGATGGTTGGCTGTCGAAAAGAAGTTTTACTGGGTACCGCTATGGCAATAGTGAAAAGCACCGATAATCCGAGAAGAGAAGAAGTAGTTCGCTGTATTCTAGACAGCTGTAGCCAAGCCACGTTTATAAAGGAGGAAGTAGCCAGAAAGCTAAAATTGCCGGTGGTAGGTAGTCAAATTGTGTCGATAGAAAACTTTGCCAACGAATCGCCCACAGCCGTCCAGAGAAATACAGTTCGCTTAACCATAGAAAACAAGAGAGACCCGAGAAAGAAAATAGAGATAATAGCTATAGAAGTGCCTTATTTATGCAAAACCGCTACTTTGGTCAACTGTTACGAAGTCGAAAACTTCGTCAAAGAAAGGGGATTGATTTTAGCTGACGAACCTTCCGTGGATACACCGACCGTCTCCAGCATTGGAATCCTAATAGGAGCGGATTATTATTTCGACGTAGTTAACGACCGTATTGAAAGAATTAATGGACCGTTGGTAGCTATCGATACCAAACTAGGATGGGCAATACAGGGTCCTATAGACAAAAGAGCCGTATCCGTCAAACACGTTGGAGTAATCTGCATGAAAGTTGGAGTAGCGGACGACAACGAAGAATTGAACCGAACGCTAAGATCCTTCTGGGAAATAGAATCTCTGGGGATACAAGATAAACAGGAGAAGAAACTCAGTGGGAATGATGTTTGGGAGCAGTTCCGTAGAGAAACATTCTTCAAGGATGAAAGATACCACGTCTACCTTCCATGGAGAGTAGATCAAAGTGAACTTCCGAATAACCGTCAGATAGCGGAGATCCGTATGAGAAGTTTAGTAAAAACCTTCAAAAAAGATCCAGTACTATACCTAGACTACAAGGCAATTGTCGAGGACCAGTTGCAGAAAGGCATAGCCGTAGAGGTAGACGAAAGCGAACTCAACGTCACCGAAGGCTATTACATCCCTCATCAACCAGTCAAAAGAGAATCGAGCACAACCACAAAACTGAGAGTAGTGTTCGACGCTTCATCCCACGCAAAGGGAAAGCCTTCACTAAATTCGTGTCTAGCAAGTGGGCCAAATCTCAATCCAAACTTCTCATCTTCTTATCCGATTCCGAAGTCACCGCGTAGCTATTATGGCCGATATAGAGAAGGCCTTTCTTCAGGTTTCTCTGGCGGAGGAAGAACGAGATTTTTTGCGTTTCCTTTGGGTGAAAGAAAACCAAGGTCGAATCGAAGAGGACCAGTTCCGAGTATTGAAGATGGCCCGAGTCGCCTTCGGAATTACCACCTCGCCATTTTTACTCTCAGCCACAATTCGCCTACACGCCGAAAAATACTCCGATACAGAACCGGAAGCCGTAAAATGCATTAACGAAGATCTGTACGTAGACGACCTCTTGAGTGGAGGCCCAGACGATGAGATGGCTTACAAAAAGTCAACAAAGGTCTCGGAAATTTTAGGGAGCGCTAATATGAAACTGCGCAAGTGGAAGACGAATTCGCCGGCATTGAGAGAAAGATGGACGAGAGAGGGAAACTACTCGAAAAATAAGGAAGCACGATTCGAGGGAGGAGCCAGTACCGGAAGTGAGAAAATTCTTGGATTGTTGTGGGAGCCGACGAACGACAAGTTTTCATTCGATCTCACCAAGATAGCTCAATCCGTCAATGAGACAAAGGGAACGAAACGTCAAATACTAGGAGCCGTAGCGCAAATCTTCGATCCGCTAGGTATGCTGACAAAGTACACTATCCGAGCCAAGTTGATGTTGCAACTATTATGGAAAGAAAACACCACATGGGATGAAGAGCTTCCGAAACTAGTAACTGACCAGTACAATGAATGGAAAACCGAAATGCCGGACATCAGGAAAATACAACTAGAAAGATGTTATTTTAGTGGAAGAGAAGCGGTTGTTCACAAAGAATTACACGCATTTTGTGATGCCAGTCTTAAAGCGTTTGCTACCGTAATCTACATCCGTTACGTAACCGCAGACAACAAAATCCACTCCTCATTTGTCACGTCAAAGGCAAGAGTCGCACCGCTAAACAAGGAGTTAAGTTTACCGCGTTTAGAACTCATGGGATGTTACCTCGGAGCCCACCTGATAACGACCGTAAAAAAAGCGCTAAAATACCCCGACATGCCGATGTACTTATGGACCGATTCTACCATAGCGCTCCACTGGGCGAGAGGAGAAGAAAGGGAATGGACGCCGTTTGTCCAGAACCGGGTAAGAGACATCCAAGCTCTAGTCAATTCAAACAGTTGGGGTCATTGCGCGGGAAACATCAACCCAGCCGACCTACCGACTCGAGGATGTAAAGCAAACGATCTTGCCAGCAGCAAGTTATGGTGGAAAGGAGCTCCGTTCCTGAGAGAGCCGAAATCTAACTGGCCTAGTACAGATCCGCAGAACCAGAAAATGAATCCAGGAGAATTAGAAAAGGAGAGAAGGAAAACTGTTCTATTGGTCAATTGTAAAGACGTCGAAGAGAGGGGCTTATCAAAACTAATTAATCTTCAAAGACACAACTCCGTGAAAAAAATATTCCGAATGACCGCCTACGTTAGGAGATTTGTCGATTTTAAACTTAGAAACAAACCACTATTAACCGGACCAATTTCAGCCGAAGAAATTCGAGACGCGGAATTTGCCTGGGTACGATGCAGTCAATACCATGACTTTGGAGCAGAGATCAAGGCGATGCAGAATTGCGAAACCGTCGACAGGGGATCGTGTATCGCTACTTTGAACCCATTTCTAAATTCAGATGGTATTATTGTAGTAGGAGGCCGATTGAATGAAACAAACCTGAACGAAGACGAAAAACATCCCGCCATTCTTAAAAAGGAGTCCAGATTGTCCGAACTGATTATGATCCGTAGCCACGCCGAAGTATTCCACTCGGGAATTCAAAGTTCTTATACGCAATCACGAGGGCGATACTGGATAATTTCCGGGCGGCAACTAGCCAAAAGGGTCATCAAGAACTGTAGAACATGCCGAAGACAGCAGGCGAAGCCGGGCGCCGCACCTATTGCACCTTTACCGAAGGAAAGAGTCGACCGAACCCGTGTATTTCAGAACACCGGGGTCGACTTTTGTGGTCCTTTGTACGTTAAAATCGCAGATCAATCCGAAAAATGCTACATTATATTATGTACTTGCGCCGTAACCAGAGCAGTACATCTCGAGCTAGTTCCTTTTATGACCACCCATAAATTCCTACTTGCGCTACGAAGGTTCATCAGTCGACGAGGTATTCCAGGCATCATATTCTCGGACAATGCTAAGACGTTCCAGAGAGGTGATGAAGATATCAAACTTATATGGCAGAATATAAACAGTCAAGAAGCTCGCGAGTTCTACGGAGATCGAGGCATTCAGTGGATGTTCATTACCGACCGTGCCAGCTGGGCTGGCGGTTGGTGGGAAAGGATGGTCAGAACCGTCAAAACAACTCTTAGGAAAATCCTGGGACGGACCAGTCTCACTTATCAAGAGTTAGAAACCGTGGTTGCAGAAACCGAAGCCATTACCAATTCCCGCCCAATCACCTACGTTTATAGCGGAGTGAAAGAGCCAATGCCGATAACGCCGGCTCATTTCTTAGTTGGCGACTGCCTGACGAATTTACCGCCACAACGTCCGAAAGAAGGAGATCTCCCAAAATCGCAACGCGATTTTGAGAATAGGATTAAATATCGCGAAAATTTAATGGAACGTATTTGGAATCGCTTTAAAAACGAGTACGTGAAGGAACTTAGATCGGCTTATCACTCGCCGCTTGTGGGTCAAGAGTTATCCATGAAAGAAAATGACGTGGTTATGGTCCACGGCGATAAGACACCCCGAAGCTTGTGGAAGCTTGGAATAATAACGAAAAACTTTGTAAACCGAACCGATGGTTACATCCGTTCGTGCATGGTACGAATGCCAAACGGAAAATTGATAAAACGACCAATCTCACTCTTGTATCCTATAGAAGTAAATAATGACTAGGAAAAGTAACCGTACGCGAAAAAATTCACTTTAAAAAAAAATTACACTTTGTATCATTTTTGGGGGGAGTGTTAATTATTCCGCGTTTGAATTGGGGTATTTCAATGTTTGTATCATCATAATTATGTATATTTTGTTGTATATATATTTTAAGCCGAGTTTCAGGCACATTTAGATTATATATTTGCACATCACCCTAAACGCTCCTACCCACCTTAAATCAACAATGGTAACGCTATTGGAGAAATATCCTCTGGCATTTTAACGTGGTCTGTGGTTCATCGACGATGGCGCTCCATAACATTTAATCCTTGATTTAATCCTTAATCTGGACGCAAAGCATCCGTTCAGGTAAATTTCTTCAATACGAAGTTAAAAGTTAAGACTAACTAACGGAATGTTTTATGGTTTTATTGATTTTTTAAGCATTCCGTATAGTTCGTCTGAACTTGTAACTTCGCCTTGAAGGTCTATAGGCCAAAGTACCGCGTATCGGTTAAATTATAAAACAAAGTATATTAGTTTTACCTCTTTGACCGTGTTCATTGTTATCTTTAGACCAACGGGGGTTCTCGTTTTCTGCTTTGCGTTTGTTGAGGTTAAATGAAAAACTTTTTAAGGTAGAAAGTCTATAAGTTTTTACGGTCAGGAAATATAACTACGTAAATAAACCATTGGGTCTGCTAATTTTAGTGTTCAGTTAATTTTGGATGCATATTCATTCGACATCTATTACTCTTTGGGATCCATAAAACAAATCCTGTTATTTGGGGCACACTTTTTGTTACACCCTGAATATTGGCACGCGCAAAGAAAATAACGAAAGTTAAAGAACTTGCTTTTAAAACCAAACATTTTCTTATATCCTATTGACGGCTACTAAGATACATCTCTATACGTGTCGTTACCAATTATAAGTTTTTGAATTATTGGATATTTTCTACTTTCGAGAAACATGAAAATAAATACTAACCATAGGGTTGGGATATGAAACCTTAAGAGCCACATGTTCGTATTATATTATTAAATTAAAAGGTCTCTGTTCATGGCATATATTCCGGGTTTTGTTTTAGCAAAAAATATATATAGGGTGAGTGAGGGTAAGAATGGACACTTTTTGTAAAATTCCATTTAAAAACACAAATTTAGAGTAGACCATTTTAAAACAATTTGAAATTCAAATAATGAATGTTCATTTTTAATTTACTCTGGTTTTTGGCATTTATATTTGTGAATTTTTAATACAATACTTATTTTAAGATATGAAGGGAGTAAGTCAAACATTGGACAAAATTGTTTTGAATTGGACTGGGGGATGCTAACTAAAGACAACAAGGTTTAAAATTAGACACCAATTCGCTAACTTTAGACACTATTAGGAAAACTATGGACAGGAAGGTATATTTTTGGACAACTTCGTCTATCATTGGACATTTTAAAAAAAACAGATAACTTAGTGGAAAATTTTGAAAAAAGATTTTTTTAAGATGAAGTCTAATTATATGGTAAATATGTTTTAAGAAGTAATTTAAGGCAAATAAATAATATGGAAACAAATATTTTTATAGGGTAGATATTGTAATATTACAATATTAATATGTAAAGATATTAATATATTACATATTATACTTCTGGTATGCAGTTATCACAGAAATAGTTTACAGTATCTTTGGAAATTTCTTGTTCGGGGTTTTTTGTAAATTTGTAAATTTTGAAGATTTCTTAAATTTACCGTAGAAATTTATTAATTTTTTCAAGATTTGCTAAAATTTCCATTCAAATTTACAAATTTTTGCAAGATTTCATAAAAATTTGCGGAAAACCATCAAATTTTATAAGATTTATTAATTTTGAGAAATTTGTCGGAACCGATAAAAAATTTAAAATTTGCCAAAACATTTGAGAAAATTGAAAAGATTTTCTAAAATTTAATCAGTAATTTGAAATTTGGAAATTTTCAAATTACTGGCGTGTACGAAATTTGAAAGAATGTCGGACCCCTCGACTCTCCTTCACTAACAATGTAAGCGAGGCAGCCTCATAGAGGGAACTAGCTACGTGTTTCGTTGAGCTCCAAACTCACAGCCGTACGCAGTCAGCCGTCTGCTTTCCCGGGAAATTTGAAAATTAAAACTTGTTTTTAAAGTTTCCTTTCAAGCAAAGACCTTAAACTGAATCCTACCTCGTTTAAAATTGAATACAATCGACATGTGATTGATCACAAGGTAGGCTGTCCAATCTTAAACTTTGCACTAGTTAATTTAAATGCTTATAAAAAAGGCAAAACCTTTATTATATTATAAATTTCGTGTACTAGAAAAACGCGAAATTGCTTAAAATAATACTTAAATAATTTATTTTTATCTCACCATTTCATGTTTGCATGCTATATCTTATTTCCTAAGCCACAAAACGAAATTTCCAATGAAATTCCAAGAAATTTTTTTCGATAATTTTAGTTGTTTTATTTTAAGACTTGCTGTATAAATTGCCGCGGTGTAAATATTTAGTAATAAATTGCATGTTTTAGGGTATGATTAAGGCTTCAAAATGAGACCAATTTTGCGCTTTGGCATCAAAGAATAAATTTAAAAAAAATATTTTTCAAAGGTGTTCAAACTTCGCCATGTCCATTCTTACACTCACTCACCATATTTCAAAATTTGATCACAGTTGCGGCGAGTAAAACATTGTCGACGTCGTTTTGGTAACGTGTCGATGTTAAGTCAGTCCAGCGAATAAGAACGATTGTCAGATATAATATAAACAGCGATCTTAATACATTGGCTGTTTATTTTCATTTCATGTCCGTTTAAACGCGCCTGGTTTATTTATTTGAAATAGTTAATTGCAGAATTAATTTCGTCGAGATGATTGTTAAAATAAAATAATAATAATATTAATCAGCTAGGCTTAATACCCAAGGCACGACCTTAAGCCTAAGTCGTCAAGTGAATTTCCTAATGCGTAGGAGGCTGGTGGCAAGCCCTTCATGCCACGCGAGCCAACAGCTCCCTACACTAACTTTTATCTTTAACCGAAACAATTGTTTATGTAAAAGGAAACCAAATAGCTCGGGGAAAACCCCTTTAATGATCCTCATACTCGAAGAATAATCATACCGGCCAGGTATTTCAAAGGTTTTCTTCAAGTTACGACATGATTGTAGGGCACGCCGGTTACGTTTTTCCTGGAGCCCCGTCTTTAAAAGGGAAAATTCGAACATGATAGCCGCTGCTAGTCTCAAGCAATAAAACCGTTAAAAAATATAAAAACCTGAGTTTCTGTTGATCCATTTGGATGGCTCGTTTGGAGATTAAGAAAAGCGGTCTAAACGTCTTAACAACGTAGGGAGTATCTTCTGGCTCACGAAATAAAATTATTTTTAACTGAATAAGCGTGCTTTTATTTGGACGGATTATTTGAACAAATTGGTTTTTTTCTAAACCGTGATTCGGGATGAGCAAATTTTTTAATAAATATTAACAAAACGTTATTTGTATTTCAGAAAGCATTTAATAAACATGTTTTCTCTTCGAGAACAACGGTTTAGCGGAACGTCTTCACATTTCAAATTCTCTCATATTAGGCTTTAGCTATGAAAGGCTTAGGCGCGTTTTTTATGTGAAAATGGTGTAGAATCATAAACAGATCAAAATAATCGAGACCGACAAATGGTCTAAAACGATTACGTGAATCTCAACATAAGCGTTCTACTTATTTCAACAATTATCTAATCCCATTATTCCAAAGAAAACCTTTTTCAAGCGCCTGTAGAAAATAGTTTAGACGTGCCAGCGGGTCTTGGAATGTCATCAGAAGTTTATTTTATAGATATCTTTGACCTGGCTCAAAATACTTTTATTTGGCAGATAGTTAGTTATAAAATCTTTAAACTTACCAGTCATGTTGCATTTCGAATTATTGAGCATCCAATTCCCAGTCTCTAAGTTGCATTCAGCAAATTTGCGGCCTTCCAAATGAAATCCTTTTTTGCATTCAAGCTCAAAAATATTTTTAAATCGTTTGGCGACACGAGCAATATAAAAGAAGTGCAAATAATTCAATGATGTATTTTCACGATATGGACTAAACCTAATTTCGTCCGCCCAAAAACGAGAATCCTTCTTTAGTATTCCAAATGCAAAAATCTGCAACCTCCTATCCCAAAACGTGCATTTTTCTTTGGGATGAACTGAAAATCATTGTTAAAATATAATTATTAAATCTTTTAGTTACCATTAATAGCTTTATTCTTGAGGGAACAACTTACTCTAAATGGTGTCTCAGGGCGATTGCAAAAGGCATTTTTCTCAAAAACTATTAAATCGAGAGTTCGAATTTTTAAGGTGATATATTTTGGCAGGGAAACATATTATTTTTTAACTGATAGGTGTCAGACAAAACGTTTCAATGACAAAGTTGTAAAGATTATTTTTAAACCCAAAAATCAAATTTGTTCATCGGTAAAGGTAAATTTTAACCAAGATATTATGTCATGTACTAAAACATGGTGCCACTACCTAAAATAGCCTTTGCGAAGTCATTTTTTCTACAGCAATGTTCTACCCTACGGCATTTTTGTAATGTAATAACGAAAATAGTATCCGAAACTTTGTAATTATTTATGTGTTACCTAATATTTTGTTTCTTATTCGTCTGTCAAAATTTAACTTTAATTATGTTTTTCCCCTTTTCAATGTTCTTGTTCATTGGACTTAGCTGTAAAGCAGTCAACGACTGAGTCTAGTTATCCTTATAAAACCGATTTATTATTATTATTTTAATTATTATTTCTAATTTAACAAAAGAATTTAACCAAAGTAGAAGTTTTATATGAAATCAAACAATAAGACATATAAGACCTGCTAAATACATCAGGGCATGCTAATAGTCCATGAACAAAGCATACTGCTATTATGTTTCCTTGACTTTTAACAAAAGATATTAAGGAAATGAAGTTCAAAAGCGTTAAAAGGTCCAAAGCAAATACCTCTCTGGGGGAGTTCTGAAACATCAAAACACTGTTGCTGTGCTGGAACTGTATCGTGTTTAAATAAATGGAAGTTCATCTTACATGTTCGCTACTAGGTTTTGTAAAATTTCTGTCCATTAGGTCGAGATGGGTAAAACATTTTCTTAAAAGACGATTTTTGACCACAACTCCCCAGACGTTTAAACTAAATTGTTCTTGGTGGTGATGAGGAAATCCTCAGTAAGGATGAAACAACTTTACATGTGTTGGTTCTGGTAGTAAAAACAACCATTTTATAAGAAAGAACGTTCAGGAGCCAGTTGCAAAATATATATCTTCCAGGCGTATCCCTAGCATGCAGTGCTTGATGGAACGGATGCAAGAGGTGGTGGTCAAGATCTCTCCAGACAATCCCCTGACATCCCTCCGTCATGACTAGCGGTTCTGACGGGTTTTTTTGCAAGTAGGAAAGTAGCATGCTGATGGGATGATAATCCGGTCCTCGGATGTTTGGAACCTCGTATGGACATTACCCTACATTTCAAAGTCCCAAACAACTCCGAGGAGAATGTGTTGATTAGGTCTATTATAAGGATAGCACTTTTTAAACAAATGACTATTATCATTACGATTTCAATCACCAAGAAATAACTCTAGCATAAACATACGCCGCGCCGTTCCAAAAATAACGAGGAATACTTCACTGAAATTTAAAACTTGTCCAATGATCATTTAAAAAAAACACCCTGGCCGAACCCCCTGAGACACCCGGTATATTTTTGGTACTTGCAATGGATATTATAATGAAAAATTAATTGGTATAGGCCTAATATAAAATCTTAAATCGACTTAAAGGTTGAGTGTGAATAAAAATTAACTGCTAACTATGTTTTAATTCGACCGATGAAAGGTTGGTACATGATGGAAATTTGTTTATGGTTTTAAGCACGTTTTTGTTTGCATTTTAAGTAAACTGGCGAGTGACAACGTTTTAGAAAGAATACGAAAAAATATAATAATTTAACGGTGAGAGCAAAGCTGGATATTTTAACCCAGCACCAGAATTAATATCCGCACAACACTTCGAGGGTTTTGTACGAATAAAGACCCCTTAACCTTTTAGCAACCGCGTATCGGTCAAATTAGTATGGTATTGGTCCCTTTTTACAGTTAGGATAATTGTA
Organism: Leiobunum rupestre; assembly: GCF_980474605.1. NCBI lineage: Eukaryota > Metazoa > Arthropoda > Arachnida > Opiliones > Sclerosomatidae > Leiobunum > Leiobunum rupestre. Next base: position 66,713,627 of record NC_143388.1, read on the forward strand.
TATGTGTAATAGGCTGTGTATCATGAAAGTGTAAAATTATGTTAATAACGGCTACGTCTTTAAGATCCCCAAACATTTTGGGTGCTGCGGTCAAAGAATTTGTTTTCCTAACAAAGCGAAACCTATGCTGTTACGGACGCTCTCCGTCGAGTCCCCAATTGTGCGCATATTCTTGTTGCATTAGCCGGAGGTGTTAATTAGGCCGGTTTTATTTTAACTGTTATAACACTAGTCCTTAGGTATAATATCAGAACATAAGTGTTTCGATTCTAAAATTAGACTGTTTAAATTTAATGAAATATAGAATTTATAGTCTTATGTCGAACCATTACTATTAGACTGTTAAATCTGTACAATACAAATGTTGGTTTTAATAACAGACTATTACTATCTCATATTAGAACAATTTTAAATTTTACTTTTTCTGTATATAAGGTTAAGTGCTCAATATCAGATTAAACGTCCAAAACCAGAACATTAAGGGTTTATCAGGTTTTTGACGGATCTAATCTAGAGATTTATCATAAATAATACTTACAAATGTCACGACATCCACACATGAATCCAGAGTCAGATACTTCGCAGATTTTCTCTTCTAAATGTTTACATTTCATGTTTTTAGAGCATCGTTCCATTTCTTCTCTGGGACAATCAACTGTTTCAAAATAAATAATTTTTTCACCTTTTTTGTTTGGTTATTACGAATATTAAACTGCATTCCATGCTTAGTATTTATAATGAACGTTTCATGCCAAATTGTTTCTACTTACCATGCACGCATTTGGGTATGTCTTCAGACCAATCGCCTCCTTTGGTACAATACATTGTTTGCACTCCTTCAAGTACGAAATGGTGGTCGCAAGTAAAATTGCACTCCTTCGTATAATTTAATTAATCGTACAGTTCATACTTCACTTTTCCATTATCCAATTCCGGAGGCTCACATAGGTCTTTAGCCAGAAAGAAGAAATATTGCGTTAATAGACAGTATTCTTTTGCTAGGGTGTAATCATCATTTGACATTCAGGTTACATAGAACCCGTAGCGGCAAAAGTGACAAGCTGTTGAACAGATGGATTTACGTCTACTAGGCAGACACTTTGTGATTCATATCAGCAAATCATTTAAGAATAGAGAAATCGATCAATTTGAGTTTCTAGTGTTGGCCGCTGATTGAGCTTGTATCAAGTGATTAGGCTCATTAAGTCATGTATGTAGAAAAATAATACTTCAGCATTAATACATAAACTGTAGAAAAGTAGTCTTTCTTGGGTATATGATATTTTGAAATACTCAAAATGCTTTTATTCCATAATATTTTTTAGAGTTAAGTCAATCGAGTACATATCCAATTCCATACAAACCTTTTATAGGAAAGTAACCGATTTTTTAATGATCTTTTCACCGTTTACGTATGTCAAAGATTATGGCGAAGAAAAATGAGTACGAAAGCTATAACTCTGATAACGAAGATTACGGATATAAGGGTAATAACGAATAATGGATCGATAACGTTACGATTACATCGATATTTAGCCAATTCCACTGTTTGCAGAACGATTAAGAAATTATAACAGCGGTTACGGCGATAAAGTAAATTTAATCGTGATGATGAGTTGATTTCCGCAATAACGAAATAATTACAGTAATTACCGAAGGATTACAACAACCAAGAACGATTAAAAAAATATTACGGAAAAGCTTTGTCAATAACTTAATGATTTAAAAGTGATTATTTGCTCAAAACTAATACCAGAGATCCTATACAGCGGCGCTTAGGGAGATATGAAACTATACTCCAGAGCAATGGTTAAAACGTGTGCCGTGTCTACCCCGTTTTCTCCCTTTGCTACGCCAGCGCCTCAGTGGGATGGAGTAAAGGAATTGTTTTACAAAAATTATTACGTGTTTCTGGTTAGTTTTACACCATTCCGCTAGAAGGCACCACTACATGGGTGTACGGTCTCCCGAAATACTTGCATATCTCCCTTAGCATAGCTATATAAGATAACTGACTAAATCACTAAACAACAATGAAAACAAGGGTGTTATCGTTAATCATTAAGTGACTGATTACGGACAATGTTGAGGCCTTCACCCTGAACTTTCGTTAACTAAAAAGAGTCGGAATTCAGTTTTGTTATTTCTATCTGCCCCGCCGCCCTTTCGGTGATTCCTTATCGCTCAGCCCCCATTCTATTACGTTTCGAGCATCTTGTTCCACATATATCAGCTGTGTCACCAACACCAATCAACCTATGAACCATTTTAATTTTAATTATTTACCACCCCCCCCCCCCGCTCAACCCATGTCGTTTTCCTCTCACGCTTCACTCTCCACTGCTGTGTTAACAAATGCAGGTGTTCTGTCTGGCTACAAACTAGATTAACTCTCACATTTGATTTCGGGTCTTAAAATTTTCTTCATCGCCATAACGGAAACCTGGTGGAATCACGATATGAATGACTCTGAATTTAGTCTGCCAGGCTACAACTTGTTCCGTCACGATCGAAGACGTGATCCTAATGGTAGTGAATCTCATCCCCATGGCGGCTCTGCTTTTTATGTACTTGAAACTTATTGTGTTCGACCATTTGATCTAACTCTCCTAAACATTAATTATCTAGAGATTTCTGATCTATATGGTATTGAATTGGTTACTGTTATAATTTTGCCCTAGAAAAATACCTATAGCAGTATAAATATATAATATTTATAATAATATACTCCTTTGAAGCGTCTACTGACATCGGCAATTCGCCAAAACGATTAACTCCATAAATATATTGAATACCGCAGCCCTGGTGGCGGGAGCAAAAAGGCTACATGAAATGTTTTGACTATACTAAATTCACGTATTTTGGTAAAATTTTTATTTATTAAAACTCACAGTTCAGTAAATACATTTAACTCGAAAACATTTGGAAATAATGGTAGTCTGGCATCATCTATTATACTTTAGTAGAGTCAAAACATTTCGTGTTACCATTTTGTTATCGCCACCAGTTTTGCGGTATCCAATATATTTATAGAGGTACTGAGGTAGGGTGGGGTGCATTTGGCTGACCATATGGTTGATTACTCATTTGGCCTACTACTCTTTTAGGCGAAATTCTGGTCGGCCAAATGAGCAGCCCATTTGACCGACTGATCATTTATGGGTCAGGGTGTGCAATAACTGGTGGCTTTACCGGGGAGTCGGGGTCCGGCTCTTGTAACCCATAAGGGCGGTGGTGCACTGGGATATGTTAGCGCTGATCAAATGGTCCTATCTCCACCTCCGACTTCGGTCAGGTAGGGGCTCGATACTGGGCTTCGGCTCAGGCTAACGGAGAGGGTCCAGGCAACCTGGCCACCTCGGCAGATTGGGTAGCCTGCTGTGGGGCGGCGGGCCTCCGTATGAGGGCACGGCGGTCCTGTTTCCCGGCCTTTTGGAGTCCCACCGGGATCCCCGGTGCTAGCTGTGCCGGGTTACTTGGACTGCTGTGTGCCCGTCGTTCCCCTTTAGGAGCTCTCTCCAAAGGGCCTGGCTCTCTACCTCCATAGGTGGGGTGCCGGCGGGCGTTGCTATAGCATCCGCTCTCTATCTCACAGCTGTGCGCGAAGTGGGGGCTGGTCGAACCATTGCTGCGCCTTTTGTCGGGGGATGAGTGGCTTGCATCGAGGTCGTGACCATCAGTAGTGGGGTTCTGCTACCCATACTGGCTTTGTCACCTGTCCGGGCTTGGACGCTGGCGTAGGGCACCGGCATATAAATTTCTGACCACATGCTCATTTGAACGACTGCTCTTTTGAAAGACTGCTCTTATTGCCTGTCCTTCTCTATGTCTTTAGTGTTAGGTTGACCTATAGAACGGGCAATGTATTCTAAGTATTGGCCCCTGACGGCGCCGCGAACTCACTTCGCTTGAGCGCTGGGGGCCCGGCCCGCCGGTCCGCCACCCCCTCAACCCCGTTCTTTATAACAAAGCTAGGCCTTCTAAAACGCGAATTAGAGGACAGTACCTAGCCAAACGCATGAGTATTGGCCAAAAAAGTATTGGGCCAAACGAGCAGTCGGCCAAATGAGCAGTCGGCCAAATGTGTAATCGGTCAAATGCACTGCCCATTTGTCCGATTTCTCAGTCGGACAAATGTGCAGTCGGCCAAATGTGCAGTCGGCCAAATGGGCAGTCGGCGTAACGTGTATTTTGTGGTCGGCCAAACGAAACTCTCCCATGAGGTAGTCGTTTTGACGAATTGCCGATGTCAGCAGTAGACGCTTCGCCTAATTTCAGTGGCCGATTTACCATAAAATTTAATTTAAAAAATATAAAAATTTATCCTACAAAATGTATCTCATACACTATAAAAATTAAGTTACGTAGTAAAATATAAATAAAATATAAATGCATCTGTATTAGTATTATCCAAGATTCCAAAAAAGAAAATTGTTTTCCTGAGTCCGCCGTCTACTAACTAATGAGGGGGGGACAAAAAATCTTTAATTGCTTAGGGCAGATATTGGGGTTAATCCGGCCCAGACTGGTCCCTTGTTTTGTCTACCAATTCACTGCCTGACTCCTGGGACGCCTTTTTATCAATCCTGTACCCTGGCATCTCACTTTATATCCCCCTTACCACGCCGGACCAAACTCTCCTCCCACTCTACTAAGTGCCGCGCTGCCAAATCTCTCGCCTGGCACCGTTTTACCCAGTCCAAAAAGCGTCATTTCAACCCAATTATTATAAATAAACATCATGAAGCTTACCGCAAGGTTCGGAATGGCAACTCTAACCATATGCGGAATTTAACACGCAAACGCGAGGCTGAGCTTAATACTCTTATTTCCTCCAACTCGAAGTCCTTCTATTCCCATATAAACAAATTTCGTAAAACTCGTTATAAGTTGTTTGAGATACTAAAACCTGATGGTTCTTTCACCTCTACCCCTAAAGAAGCAGCTTATATTTTTAATCATTATTTTTCCACTGAAGTTACTCCTCAAGTATATATCCCCCCCCCCCCCCAGTTTTACCGCCTGCTACCACACTCACTAAATTTAATTGCGAACCCGCCGACATAGCCAATCTATTACATAAACTCATAACTAACAAGCCTCCTGGTTCGGATGGTATTCATCCAGTTTTTTAAAGTAATTGTGCACAATTTCTCATTTTCCCCATATATTTTTTGATTTCCTCCTAATTGTTTTTTGCCCCAATCCTGGAAAGTAGGATATCACCCCAATTCATAAAAAAGGCTCCCGTGCTCGGGTGGAAAATTTTCGACCCATTACTGTCCCTAATCAAGTTCCCAAGCTATCCGAGTATCTCGTTTCTGATCAACTGAGAGCTTTTCTCCACTCTACCCACTTCTTCACTACAGATCAACACGGTTTTCTTCCAAAGCGATCATGTCTTTCGAATCTCATATCTGCCACAAACCACTGGTCTAAATGGCTGGATCAAGGCTTTAGCATTGACGTAATTTTTCTCGAATTTGCTAAATCTTTTGACTCCTTACCCCATGACGCTATTATCGATGCCCTTCGGGATGCGGATCTGTGTTTACCCCATGATTTCTTTTACAATAACTTGGCACTAAACCTCAATGATTTCTTTACCATTAACTCCTCGCGCACCCGCGGCCATTCTCTCAAAGTTCACAAACCCCGTGTTCTCTCTTCCACCCGTCAGAATAATTTTACTTCTAATGTTATAGATGATTGGAACTCTTTGCCTCGGGATATTATTTCTATCTCGAGTCGTTCCACTTTCAGACGTCATACCGCAACATTTCTGCGCTCCCAAACGCATGATCCCTAACAGTACCTATTCCATTTAGTCTCATACCCTTCGTTTATTATTGTATTCCATTTGTTCTTTATTGTCTGTTATTTGTTATTACTATTGTATAGTCTATATCTCTCATTTTTACGAAGCTCTTAAAGAAGCCCACCTCTGGAAGCTTGTTGAGCATTTTTCTTTGAAATAAATAAATACACTGTTAACGATTAATGTTGAGCTTGAAAAATGTGTATTTACTTTGTGGTGCACAAATGCAATGTTCTTTAGGAATTTCCCCTCCTTTGATAACACATGATCTTTTTTCTTTTACCTTACAGGTAGACCATTGTGTAAGAAAATTTTTGCAATTTATTAATGATAGTAGTGAACATGTTGAATCTGCAAACGATCATTTTTAAATAAAAATATTTTCAGTTTATTATATTTCTTATTAGAAAACGGGTTAGCTTAAGATATTAAAATCTGGAAACTACATGTATTATGATTTTGTTTTGCTAAAGTTTCTATTTTAGACAGTAAAAAAATGAGCCAAAAATTCTAATTGGGGCTCCAATGACAGGCAACGGACTTGGCTCTAAACGCCATGGCTGGAGGCGCTCCTTAAAGTGGCGCAGTCTCCGTAAATAGGGACTTAGGAGAGATATACAGGTTTTGACGATGGCGGCTTAATTCAGTGATTAGCGCAATCCACTCACTTTAGGAAAGGTCGGAGCATTTAAAGAAAGCAGGAGCCAAACTTCCAAATACTTGAGGGAAGAAGAATAAAGCTTCCTCTATATTCAGCATTTAAAGAGTAAGATAATCGATAATTAAATTTTTGTTCCATTAAATGAGCAAATTAGCTTAAGGTCTGAATGTGAGCCTACCTTAGAGATGAGCGCTTCACCTAGCAAATATTGAGAAAAATAAAAGCTTTAATCTATTTTTTACTTTTGGGCTTGCCCAGAACTGAGGGAAGCGAGTAATAATTCTACTTAAGAGCTTCGAATAGAAACCTTTTCGCTTATTTTTTGAAAATGTTTTGTATTTTTAAAAAATTCAAATACTGACTTTTCCGTTTCTTCTTACCGACGGTCACGACTTAGTTAAGTACTTAATTATTAACTTTAGATTAATAAGTTATATGTATTCGCCTTAAATTAACAGTCACGCTAGCAACACGGGTTTTCATAGCCAAGAGTTTGTCGAATTATAAGTCATAAAATTCGATTTTTGTTTAAATTCAAAATTTTCCAAATGAAAACTAGTTCCATCAAGTTGGATCAAATCACGGGAAAAGAACATGTCCTAGAGAGTTGCGGTGGTTTTTTTTTACCCATAACACTTTTTTGAGGTGGTAAAAGCAAAATTGTAATTTTTAGGTAAATGAAAATATTATTTATAATATTAATATTATTTATCAAATGGTTCGATTAAGCTAAAATTATTCTTGCAAGGAAGCGATTTCAATAAACGGATTAAAATATCGTTTTCCACTGGACCGATCTTGGTGCTCTAAGAGCGCTCGCTTTTTAATTTTCTCTTCCATTGGGACATCGAATGTGGCTCTCGCTGAGGTCAACGTCTTGCGCTGGTGGAAGCACTCTCGTGGTAAGCGCTCCGAGATCAACAACTGAGCAACAGATTCCGAGAAGTGACGTATTTCATTATCGTACCGATATCAGTGAAGTGGAAAACGCCAAAAGTATTTCTTTAAATTATTGCTGCGAATGTTTAAATGAAAAGCATATAAAAAATATACAAAATTCCGTCATTTTATCATGAAAATAAAACTATTTATCCAAAATTGTGTTGTTATTTCTCGAATGAAAAAAACCCGTCTACATTGTTGTCTTAGCAAAGCTCCTAGAAATTTTTTTTCAAAAATTACACACAATCCAACTTAATCCCGACTCGAGCCATTTGTACACCGAGATGACTAATTTTTAAACAAGATATATATTTTATTTAATTTTGCGTTTAAGCTACTAAAAGCCTGAATAATTTCAGCGAAATCAACATAAATTTCATCTAAATAGTTTAAGGATGGAAAACGCGATTTTCGATAAAATTAATTATAAAAGCCCACAAAAAATGGGGCATATTGTTGTTGATATGTTGTATTAAATTAACATTTGTCACGTCATGTTGAAAAAATAATCTTTTAACAAACAGTCCTTCAATTATATTTAAATTTACAAATATCCGCTTATTTCCTAATCATGTTTATGAGCAGGTCGCTTATATATTTAGACTTACCTTTACATTTTCCAAAATTACCCTTCCATTTTCTGTTTTCGCAAATGATTCCTCCTGGCCCTTCCAAATAGAAATTATCTTTGCAAGAGGCGACACAACCCTGGCCGTAGCATTCAATACTTCCTTTATTTATTTTAGGTAATTTACAGTTGATACTTGCATTTTTCACTACATTGAAAATAACCAAATTGCAAAATATTTAAACAAAAATATCGCTTTTATTTAGGAGGACGCGTTTTCTTAGATAATGTGGACTCATTTTCGTAAAGGTGAATTCTGACTTAGTTACTTTTTCTGGGCAAAGGTCCTGACTAGTTAATTACTTTCATCTTATTATATTCTGTTTAATAACTAATGTGGGATTCGCAATAAAGCAGGTATCAGACAGCAACATGGGTGGTGTAAACCCAATTGTTTGTCTATTTTATATTATATTTTCAAATTTTTAATCTTTGGCAAGGTTTCCCTATTTCTACATTTCTTTCCTTTGGAAGTGAAACCTGATATGGGGGAACTTATATAGGTCAGTGATTTGGCATGGAATTACCCTATAGGTATTTTCATTTTCGAACAATGTACTCAGCGAAGAGGCCGGTGTAATGATTTAGGACGCTGTCTATGAAGCTACCGGGCGTGATTACGAATCTCGCTTCCGCATATATCCATTATTAAATTTTTTCATATTTATGTTACTTTCAGTTTGAACATTTTATCAGCTTTTTACATCAAATAATTTATATTACTTGTATTCCTCGAATTCATTGTCTTGTCATTTTAATTCATTTTGGGCTCCCAACGCCATCTCGTTACAAAAACATTACTAAGAACTTTGGAATTGCTGTGTTTTTCACTTATTATTATTTATAATAGTATTTAATTTCAGTTGTATTTCCAAAAATATTGTTATAAATATTAAATTACACTCTTTAAACTTAAATAACTACTAAAATAAACAATATGAGCAAAAAAAGCACCTACACACGGGTACACGATTCATATTACAAAAATTTATTTTTGTTTCCTTGTTTTTAACTCGAGTACGATGACCCTTTATTTAGAGGTTTGACGGGATTCAACGCGATCGACGCGAGCGCGGTATTCGAAGGTACCAAAGATTACGTCCTACGGATATTTTACGGCGGTATAAACGATAATGTCTTTTTCTGAAATTGTTGGTGAAAGATCCTCAACCGTCAAGGTCTACGTCACAAACTTATAGTAATTCTGTTGTACGGTTGAAATCAGAGTAGTCTCGGTTGTGAATTGGACCTCTTTGACATATCGCAACTATTCATGTTTTTAACTGACAGTACGTAAGCATGAGATGGATTAGATATATAAAGTTGGAGATATTTTAATACGGTAACGAATGTTTTAAGCCCAACGAAATAACAAGGCCTTTTTCAAATCTTTTTAAAATTTCATAACTTTATCATCTTTTTAAATACCACGTGTTGAGCTTCTAGCGTTTCAAGTGCGTTCTTTTTTTAAACTAAACGCATATACAATGACTTCGCTAATATTAAAATATTAAAATAGAAATGCCTACAGTTGATAGTTTTATAGTTACAAGGGCAAATTTAAGAAATTAAAGAAAGCGTAGCAAATAACCAGAGATACGAAAGTCGAACAGAACTGACGCATCTGGCCAGTTATACGTCTATCACCCGACAAAGTTATAACCCAAGCTACTCGTACTAGAAGACGACTAAATTAGCCTCGACCAAGCTGACAATGGAGTTTTCAGGGATTATAATGAGTTCATTGATATAAAATTAATAGATTTGGAAAATGTCCCAAAATTCCACTTAACAATTATACATTTAATAAATTCAGGTTAATTTCAGAAAATGCAATGAAATGCTTAAACAACTTGAAAAAAATAAAGCAATTATAAAAATACAAGTAAATTTGCTTTTTATCATTTAATATGGGTAAAAATGGTCAAAACTGGGTAAATGCATGTACATTTCGTTTGATGTAAGTAAAATACGTAAATAAGGTACATGCATGTAATTTGGCTAAGTAAAATTAGTATATGCCAGTAAAATAAGTTAAATCAAAGCAAAAGTGGTTAAAATAGTTTAAATTATAGTGAAAAGTGGTTAAAACTAGGTTATAGCAAGTTAAAAGTGGCTTAATTCGGGTAAATTCAAGTAAAGTGGCTAAATTTAGGTTTGTGTAACTAAATTGGCTAAATTTGGGTTAATTATAATAAATTGGCCATATTTTGGTTAATTCTAGTAAAATAGTTAAATTTGGGTAAATTCTAGTATATTGGCTAAATTTGGGTTAGTTTAGTAAACTGGCTAAATTTGGGTTAATTTTAGTAAATTGGCTAAATTTTGGTTAATAATAGTAAATTGAAGTGAAGAGAAGCACATTGTGAAAAACTAAATGAAAAGAGACTTAAAACGGTTTTAAAATTCATAATTTATTTATATAAAAAATCCTACGTTTCGGAGGAACTGTTCCTCCTTCGTCAGGGATTTTTACAAGTCTGACAGTATAATGGTAAAACTTTGGTACGAAAAAACATTTATGCGCTTTATACCTATAGAGGCTACTAATCTATAGCCGCGAGCGTTTTTATTCCGAAGGCGAGTCGACCGTCGAAGGGTATAGGAGCAACGGGCTCGATAGCTTCGTTCGCGCGCGAGGCTACTATTGTCGGAATGGGGGATTTTGCGAGAGGAGGAAGTGGTTTGTTGTGGCAGACTTGTAGAAATCAATGAAGAAGGAGGAACAGTTCCTCCGAAACGTAGGATTTTTTAAATAAATAAATTGTGAATTTTAAAACCGTTTCTCTTTTCATCTAGTAAATTGGCTAAATTTGGGTTAATTCTAGTAAATTGGCTAAATTCGGGTTAATACTAGTAAATTGGCTACATTCGGGTTAATTCTAGTAAATTGGATAAATTCGGGTTAATTCTAGTAAATTGGCTAAATTTGGGTAAATTCCAGTAAAGTGGCCAATTTTTGGTTAAAGTCAGTAATGCAGGTGAATGCAAGTAAAGTTAGGGGAATGTAATTTAGTTTGAATAAATGCAAATGAATTTGGGTAACTATGTGCAAGCACATTTCGTTGATAAGAAAACATTAGAACATGGAAATATATTGGGAAAATCTAAAAATTCATTTGAATAAGACCAATAGCAATATAGCATACATTTAAGATACATTGGGCAAATGTGTATTTTGATTATTTCAAATAATTTTCCAAAATAAAAAATATCTGATTTTAATTACAAATTTATAATAACCGTTAATATTTTTATAACATTCTTTTTACAAATTAATTCATAGTTTAATAAAACATTTGAGTGATCTCATGAATATTTACAAATTTTAACACAGCTTTTTTAATATTTCATTAACTGTAGAATATTTCAAGAATTTCTTTTAAAAGAAAATAATTTTTAAAATAATTTAATTACAAAACAGGTTAAGTTGAATGAAAATAATCATACTAAAACTTTGTATACAAATAGGTTTATAATAAAATATTTTGATAATATATTGCAATGTTAAAGCCAAAATTATTAAAATTAAATCATAAGAAATATTTAAAAAATATATTTCTGTTAATTATGGGAAATGCATGTGGTCATTTCTATAAGAACAAAACAATTAAAAATGTCTCTGCAATGAGCGCGTTTAACAAAACGATTAATGATACAGTTATCTCGACTGCACTCCTTTGAGTCTGTGAACGTTAAACACCATGACGTTGATGATAGTGTTGCCAAATCTAGGAAACCCCTTTGATCACAATAAATCTGAGTTTTCTTCTTTTTGGTGGTAGTTTACTTTTTCTGTGATATAATGCACGCGTTAGCGGTGAAAAAAATACCAAAAGTAAACCATTAATCACCCACTTAGAATATTATCCGCTGGGAATTATGTAGAGTTTTAAATAATTAAAGATGGGTTATTCATCTGTTAAGCAAGTTCAAGTGCAAGGGCCCTTGATTCAATAGGTTATTTCCTAAAATATATCGAGATAATGAGCGCTAAAACATTTTCTATTCTAGGAAGTGCCCGCATACATTCCCTCTTGGAGAACCATTAAACACTTCGCGTGCTTTGGGGCAAAGAATGTGTTTTTCTAACAAAGCTCTTCCCAAGCTATTACGGTCGCTGTCTGTCGTGTCCACCATTGTGCGCGTATTCTTGTTGCATTACCCGTAGGTGCAAATTAGACATCCGCGAAGTGGGCTGTATAACGGGTGGTTATTCTTATTCCATAGCCTTTCTTATTTTCCTATTACAAGAAGATAACATTTTATGATCCGAATTCTTAAGTTGATTGTGTTATACTTTTATCATTTAGTTTCGGGTCTTAAATGAGCACATTTAGGTTGAAAGAGTTCTTAAAAATTCACAATAAGGTTTAACATCTAAGATAAACAAAGACGATACAAGTTAGGTATAATATCTGAACATTGCAATTTCAAATTGCCGCTATTGAGAACTGAAGGTTAAGAGTTAAAAATCAAAACATACATATGAAATATGTCAAGATACAGAACATGAAGGTTGTATCAGGTAATTAAAGGAACTTATATTGAGAAAATCATCTAGAATACTTACAAATTTCACGACACCCACACTTGTATTTAGAGTCAAATACTTCACAGGTTTTCGCTTGTTTATTATTACATTTTCTGAAAAGGGGGCATCGATCCATATCCTCTCTAAAGCAATCAACTGTTTCAAATAAATAATTTTTTCAGGTTATTATCTCGTTTTTAGGAGGGAATCCGTTAGACAAGCGAAAATGTGAAAAATGGGAGTAAAAAAAATGTTTTAACCACGAATATCAAATTGTATCACGTGCAAACTTATAGTTATAAACGTTTTATAAATTATTTCTACTAACCATGCACGCATTTGGGCATGTCTTCAGACCAATCTCCTCCTTCTTTACAAAACATATTGGCTGCTCCTTGTAGTTCAAAATGGGCGTTGCAAGTGAAATTGCACTGTTTGATGAAACCCAATGTTTTATATCGTTTACACTCCACTTTTCCGTTATCCAATTCAGGAGGCTCGCACAAATCTTAAGTGAGAAAAATACTGCGTGATTAGAGATTGTCCTTTTGCGACGGTAGACTACTAATATGGCTTTCCACTTCACACAGTCACGTCACGGCAACGCGATAAGCGCTTAATCTGATGGGTCTGCGCGTAATGTTAGCAAATCATCTAGTAAGAAGAGAAAAATCCAGCAGCTTATGAGCTTCTCGTGTTTGCTGCTGCTTGGGTCTGTAAAATAACTTCATTCTCACTTCATCCAGGCTGTAGTACACAGCTATACACTATTTTAGTTGAATAAAAATCTCTCTTGGTTATGTGCTATTGGAGTTGTTTTTAGTACTCTAAATGAGTCTCCCTTTATCACATGACATTTTTAAGTTTCACCAATGAAGAAGGGATCCAATTTATAACAAGCCTTTAACCGTGAGGTTACCAACTTATATTTTTTCCGTATAAGTAATTTTTGAGTAGGTCTATGGTAACAGTGATAACAAGTAAGCCCAGGCGTTATTTTTATCGCAAGTGCATTGCCAATCCAACAGAGATCCGAAGAGGCCAAAAAGGGTTACATAACGAGACGAAACAATGGTTTTTTGGTCGTAAGCTTAAAAGCGTAAGTTTTCTAATACGACTAATACCACAACGACGCAGGTTATGGATCGATAGCGTTACGATTACGACGATAATAGGTCAATTCCAGTTATTGCAGAACGATTAAGACACAATTACTGTGATAACGATAACGTAAATTTTACCATGACGACGAGTTGATTTCAGCATTTAACGACCAATTATAACCGAAGAACGACTACCAACGATTAAAATGGAATATCACAAAAAAGATTCCTCATTTACAAAATGATGAAAAAGTGATTATGTGATCATAACTAATAACCCTAAACAATAATGACAGCATTGTCGTTATCGTCATTAATTAAATGACTAATTACGGACAATGTTTAGGCCTTCACCCAGAACTTTCGTATACTAAATAGAATCGGAATTCAGTTTTGCTATTTCTATCTGAAGATACATTTTTACTGCAATACGTGTTTTAAGTATATTTAACCTTAAATGTCCCAAATTAAACAAAACATCTTAATATCAATGCATACTAGAAGCAAATGAGTTATTTCATGCTACTTTTAAAATAACGCCATTTGATTACGATTAATGTTGAGCTTGAAAAATGTTTATTTACTTCGTGGTGCACAAAAGCAATGGTCTCTAGGAATTTCCCCTCCTTTGATAACACACGATCTTTTTTCGTTTACCTTACAGGTAGACCATTGTGAAAGAAAATTTTTGCAATTTATTAATGACAGTAATGAACATTTCGAATCTGCAAACGATAATTTTCAATTAAAAATATTTTCAATTTATTATACAAGGTGTTTTTTTTTTGCTCGAAATGTTTTTTTTCCAAATACTATGTTTTCTAGAAAGTTGAAATTTATTCTGTACATTGTACGTGCCGGGGGACACTTTCTACCAAAATTGCATCTAAATAATGTTCAGTACAAATTTCAACTTTAGAAAACATAGTTTTTGAAAAAAATCACTTTTTCGAGCAAACAAAAACACCGTATTTCTTATTAGAGAAATTGACAAAATTTTAAAAACTATCCTAAAACAGGTTAGCTAAAGATTTAAAAACCTGGAAACTACATGTATTAAGATTTTTTTGCTGTTTTGCTAAAGTTTCTATTTTAGACAATCAAAAAATAAGCCAAAAATTATAACTGGGGCTCCAATGACAGGCAACGGACGTGGCTCTAAACGCCATGGCTGGAGGCGCTCCTTAAGGTGGCGCAGTCTCCGTAAATAGGGACCAAGGAAAGTTATACAGGTTTGGACAATGGCGGCTTAATTCAGTGATTAGCGCAATCCACTCACTTTAGAATAGGTAAGAGCTGTAAAGAAAGCGTGAGCGAAACTTCCAAACAATTGAGGGAAGAAGAATAAAGCTTCCTCTATATTTACCATTAAATGAGTGAAAATAAGGATAATTCAATTTTGGTTCCTTGAAACTAGCTGAGGGTCTGAATGACCGCCTACCTGAGAGTTGAGCCCTTCACTTGTTAATTATTCCGCGTTTGAATTGGGGTATTTCAATGTTTGTATCATCATAATTATGTATATTTTGTTGTATATATATTTTAAGCCGAGTTTCAGGCACATTTAGATTATATATTTGAAAATGTACCGTGAGCGGAGCGTAACGCGTGACATGAGAAAAAAAGGTAGATGGAGAAGGCGCGCTCGCTCACGTGAAAATTAATATAAAAAGGGATATGCTAACCGAAAAATATATTTAAATGTTAGGCTAGAGAAGTTGTCTTGGAGCCGAAAGGTCCGTTTTATTTCCTCCGTATAGAACATAATTGTATTTCGTTTAATAAATAGTTTTGTGTTTCACTTTTAAAGTTCGTAATAGCAATTCCACAATAATTCGCGCTATAAAAACAAACCCGTTAGTTTTTCAGTCGGCTGACGCGGTTTAAGCTGTAGTCGCTCTCCCAAATTGATAAAACCCGATCCGATCGCGGAAGTAATCCACATTTTGGTGCCGAAACCCGGGAATTCTGCAACTTGAGAAGTAATCGTATGTACATTATTGTGAGACTTAACAAGAAATCCGTTAGTGAAACATGGCAGCCGAATCCGATTTAACCAAGTTAAGAGCCATCCGATCCGTTGTGAGGAGTGATACCACGACGAATTTAACAACATTAGAAGGACTGTTGAAACTCGAGGATGCCGAAGAGATATCAGATCAGCTTTCCCTATTAATGATGAAGAGATTGCAATTGCGAGAGTTGGACGACCAAATAACCGAACTCCTACCAGATAATGAAGAAGAAATCAAAAAGGAGTACAAGGAAAGGACCTACGATGACCAAGTTCACTTAGCCGAAAGGAAAGCTGAACGAAGACTTCGCCAGTTAGGAGCTACTAGTGTATCGAGCAGCACCCAAGGCTCATCGATAACCGAATCAACCACTCGGGTGGAGTCGAAATTACCAACCCTTGAACTTCACAAGTTCAGAGGAGATTATACGAAATGGCCGGGATTCTGGTCGCGGATCAAGTCAACGATACACGACCGAAGAGGGTTAAGCGAGGTAGAAAAATTCCGATATCTGTTATCTTATTTGCAAGGAGAAGCTTTAGAGTTGTTAGAGGGTTTTGAAGAATCAGATCAGAATTACGACGTAGCCGTTTCATTGCTAGAAGAAAGATATGGCCAAACACATTTAGTTATTAACCAACTAATGAATAAGATACGCGCATTAACTAAAGTAGAAGACTCAAAGAACATTTTTGCATTAAGAAAACTTTACAACTCGATAGAGACAAACTTAAGGAGTTTAAAGGCTTTAGGCGTTGATACCACTGCAAACAGCGTTTCATTGTGTTCCGTTATTATTGCAAGTCTACCAGATGATATTTGCTTAAGATATAGTATGGATTGCAATAAAAGTAAACAGTTCGATTTGAGTGAGTTGGTGAGTTTTATAAAACGTGAGGTAGAAGGCCGTGAGACTTGCGCTGTTCTAAAAGGTGAAGAAACGAAATCGCAAACTTATAAACCACGTGACGCACGCGATCAAAGTAGAACCGCAAGATTTAATCATCGTCAAAATTCACCGTCTGTTACCGCTGCCGCGCTGAATACCACCGTTACCACGGGGAGAATTTACTGCATTTTCTGTAAATCCGCCACCCACGCGTCCGTGAACTGCCGTAGCTACACCTTAGAAGAGAAAAGAAAACTCATCCGAACCATGGAGAGATGTTTTATCCGTACCCGTACACAACATAAAGCTTCCGCGTGTACGTCGAAATTCCGTAAATGCCAGCTTTGCAGTGGTCGACACAACTCGGCGCTTTGTGAAAAGAATCCCGCTCACAAGCCCGAGAAAGCCGCCGTAACCGATGAAGTCACTACCGATAACGATTTCAAGGCTAACACCGAATCGAAGTCCGTCGTCTCAGCGATGGTTGGCTGTCGAAAAGAAGTTTTACTGGGTACCGCTATGGCAATAGTGAAAAGCACCGATAATCCGAGAAGAGAAGAAGTAGTTCGCTGTATTCTAGACAGCTGTAGCCAAGCCACGTTTATAAAGGAGGAAGTAGCCAGAAAGCTAAAATTGCCGGTGGTAGGTAGTCAAATTGTGTCGATAGAAAACTTTGCCAACGAATCGCCCACAGCCGTCCAGAGAAATACAGTTCGCTTAACCATAGAAAACAAGAGAGACCCGAGAAAGAAAATAGAGATAATAGCTATAGAAGTGCCTTATTTATGCAAAACCGCTACTTTGGTCAACTGTTACGAAGTCGAAAACTTCGTCAAAGAAAGGGGATTGATTTTAGCTGACGAACCTTCCGTGGATACACCGACCGTCTCCAGCATTGGAATCCTAATAGGAGCGGATTATTATTTCGACGTAGTTAACGACCGTATTGAAAGAATTAATGGACCGTTGGTAGCTATCGATACCAAACTAGGATGGGCAATACAGGGTCCTATAGACAAAAGAGCCGTATCCGTCAAACACGTTGGAGTAATCTGCATGAAAGTTGGAGTAGCGGACGACAACGAAGAATTGAACCGAACGCTAAGATCCTTCTGGGAAATAGAATCTCTGGGGATACAAGATAAACAGGAGAAGAAACTCAGTGGGAATGATGTTTGGGAGCAGTTCCGTAGAGAAACATTCTTCAAGGATGAAAGATACCACGTCTACCTTCCATGGAGAGTAGATCAAAGTGAACTTCCGAATAACCGTCAGATAGCGGAGATCCGAATGAGAAGTTTAGTAAAAACCTTCAAAAAAGATCCAGTACTATACCTAGACTACAAGGCAATTGTCGAGGACCAGTTGCAGAAAGGCATAGCCGTAGAGGTAGACGAAAGCGAACTCAACGTCACCGAAGGCTATTACATCCCTCATCAACCAGTCAAAAGAGAATCGAGCACAACCACAAAACTGAGAGTAGTGTTCGACGCTTCATCCCACGCAAAGGGAAAGCCTTCACTAAATTCGTGTCTAGCAAGTGGGCCAAATCTCAATCCAAACATTCTTCATCTTCTTATCCGATTCCGAAGTCACCGCGTAGCTATTATGGCCGATATAGAGAAGGCCTTTCTTCAGGTTTCTCTGGCGGAGGAAGAACGAGATTTTTTGCGTTTCCTTTGGGTGAAAGAAAACCAAGGTCGAATCGAAGAGGACCAGTTCCGAGTATTGAAGATGGCCCGAGTCGCCTTCGGAATTACCACCTCGCCATTTTTACTCTCAGCCACAATTCGCCTACACGCCGAAAAATACTCCGATACAGAACCGGAAGCCGTAAAATGCATTAACGAAGATCTGTACGTAGACGACCTCTTGAGTGGAGGCCCAGACGATGAGATGGCTTACAAAAAGTCAACAAAGGTCTCGGAAATTTTAGGGAGCGCTAATATGAAACTGCGCAAGTGGAAGACGAATTCGCCGGCATTGAGAGAAAGATGGACGAGAGAGGGAAACTACTCGAAAAATAAGGAAGCACGATTCGAGGGAGGAGCCAGTACCGGAAGTGAGAAAATTCTTGGATTGTTGTGGGAGCCGACGAACGACAAGTTTTCATTCGATCTCACCAAGATAGCTCAATCCGTCAATGAGACAAAGGGAACGAAACGTCAAATACTAGGAGCCGTAGCGCAAATCTTCGATCCGCTAGGTATGCTGACACCGTACACTATCCGAGCCAAGTTGATGTTGCAACTATTATGGAAAGAAAACACCACATGGGATGAAGAGCTTCCGAAACTAGTAACTGACCAGTACAATGAATGGAAAACCGAAATGCCGGACATCAGGAAAATACAACTAGAAAGATGTTATTTTAGTGGAAGAGAAGCGGTTGTTCACAAAGAATTACACGCATTTTGTGATGCCAGTCTTAAAGCGTTTGCTACCGTAATCTACATCCGTTACGTAACCGCAGACAACAAAATCCACTCCTCATTTGTCACGTCAAAGGCAAGAGTCGCACCGCTAAACAAGGAGTTAAGTTTACCGCGTTTAGAACTCATGGGATGTTACCTCGGAGCCCACCTGATAACGACCGTAAAAAAAGCGCTAAAATACCCCGACATTCCGATGTACTTATGGACCGATTCTACCATAGCGCTCCACTGGGCGAGAGGAGAAGAAAGGGAATAGACGCCGTTTGTCCAGAACCGGGTAAGAGACATCCAAGCTCTAGTCAATTCAAACAGTTGGGGTCATTGCGCGGGAAACATCAACCCAGCCGACCTACCGACTCGAGGATGTAAAGCAAACGATCTTGCCAGCAGCAAGTTATGGTGGAAAGGAGCTCCGTTCCTGAGAGAGCCGAAATCTAACTGGCCTAGTACAGATCCGCAGAACCAGAAAATGAATCCAGGAGAATTAGAAAAGGAGAGAAGGAAAACTGTTCTATTGGTCAATTGTAAAGACGTCGAAGAGAGGGGCTTATCAAAACTAATTAATCTTCAAAGACACAACTCCGTGAAAAAAATATTCCGAATTACCGCCTACGTTAGGAGATTTGTCGATTTTAAACTTAGAAACAAACCACTATTAACCGGACCAATTTCAGCCGAAGAAATTCGAGACGCGGAATTTGCCTGGGTACGATGGAGTCAATACCATGACTTTGGAGCAGAGATCAAGGCGATGCAGAATTGCGAAACCGTCGACAGGGGATCGTGTATCGCTACTTTGAACCCATTTCTAAATTCAGATGGTATTATTGTAGTAGGAGGCCGATTGAATGAAACAAACCTGAACGAAGACGAAAAACATCCCGCCATTCTTAAAAAGGAGTCCAGATTGTCCGAACTGATTATGATCCGTAGCCACGCCGAAGTATTCCACTCGGGAAATCAAAGTTCTTATACGCAATCACGAGGGCGATACTGGATAATTTCCGGGCGGCAACTAGCCAAAAGGGTCATCAAGAACTGTAGAACATGCCGAAGACAGCAGGCGAAGCCGGGCGCCGTACCTATTGCACCTTTACCGAAGGAAAGAGTCGACCGAACCCGTGTATTTCAGAACACCGGGGTCGACTTTTGTGGTCCTTTGTACGTTAAAATCGCAGATCAATCCGAAAAATGCTACATTATATTATGTACTTGCGCCGTAACCAGAGCAGTACATCTCGAGCTAGTTCCTTTTATGACCACCCATAAATTCCTACTTGCGCTACGAAGGTTCATCAGTCGACGAGGTATTCCAGGCATCATATTCTCGGACAATGCTAAGACGTTCCAGAGAGGTGATGAAGATATCAAACTTATATGGCAGAATATAAACAGTCAAGAAGCTCGCGAGTTCTACGGAGATCGAGGCATTCAGTGGATGTTCATTACCGACCGTGCCAGCTGGGCTGGCGGTTGTTGGGAAAGGATGGTCAGAACCGTCAAAACAACTCTTAGGAAGGTCCTGGGACGGACCAGTCTCACTTATCAAGAGTTAGAAACCGTGGTTGCAGAAACCGAAGCCATTACCAATTCCCGCCCAATCACCTACGTTTATAGCGGAGTGAAAGAGCCAATGCCGATAACGCCGGCTCATTTCTTAGTTGGCGACTGCCTGACGAATTTACCGCCACAACGTCCGAAAGAAGGAGATCTCCCAAAATCGCAACGCGATTTTGAGAATAGGATTAAATATCGCGAAAATTTAATGGAACGTATTTGGAATCGCTTTAAAAACGAGTACGTGAAGGAACTTAGATCGGCTTATCACTCGCCGCTTGTGGGTCAAGAGTTATCCATGAAAGAAAATGACGTGGTTATGGTCCACGGCGATAAGACACCCCGAAGCTTGTGGAAGCTTGGAATAATAACGAAAAACTTTGTAAACCGAACCGATGGTTACATCCGTTCGTGCATGGTACGAATGCCAAACGGAAAATTGATAAAACGACCAATCTCACTCTTGTATCCTATAGAAGTAAATAATGACTAGGAAAAGTAACCGTACGCGAAAAAATTCACTTTAAAAAAAAATTACACTTTGTATCATTTTTGGGGGGAGTGTTAATTATTCCGCGTTTGAATTGGGGTATTTCAATGTTTGTATCATCATAATTATGTATATTTTGTTGTATATATATTTTAAGCCGAGTTTCAGGCACATTTAGATTATATATTTGAAAATGTACCGTGAGCGGAGCGTAACGCGTGACATGAGAAAAAAAGGTAGATGGAGAAGGCGCGCTCGCTCACGTGAAAATTAATATAAAAAGGGATATGTTAACCGAAAAATATATTTAAATGTTAGGCTAGAGAAGTTGTCTTGGAGCCGAAAGGTCCGTTTTATTTCCTCCGTATAGAACATAATTGTATTTCGTTTAATAAATAGTTTTGTGTTTCACTTTTAAAGTTCGTAATAGCAATTCCACAATAATTCGCGCTATAAAAACAAACCCGTTAGTTTTTCAGTCGGCTGACGCGGTTTAAGCTGTAGTCGCTCTCCCAAATTGATAAAACCCGATCCGATCGCGGAAGTAATCCACATCACTTAACAATTATTGAGAAAAGTAAGAGTCAAAATTACATTTTTACTTTTAAGCTTACTGAAATTTGAGTGGAACTTGTAATAAATCACCTTAAACCTGGATTAAAGAGCTGAGAATCAAAAAAATTTGCTGAATTTTAGAATATTATAACATTTAGGAAGTTGTACAATTTATTTCCTGTATATCAGAAAAACATGTTAAAATGTTCAGAATTTTTAATTGTGATAATTTCCATGTGAAGGAAATGAGAGGTCACGCAATTTTCTTTAGAGAAAGAGAGATTTAGCCTCTTGAAAACAGGTTAAATATGAGTGGAATCTAGTAAGTCTTATTATCTGATCTGCTCTTGCAAAAATTATAGTGTTTATCTTGTAAATTTAATATCTTACGCGTCAACTCCTTTAGTAAGTTAAAATTTACAAATGTTTTCAATAAAATATATGGCTGTGTTCTATTCATGTTCAGGCGCTAGTAGTCACTTAGATATTTTGACTTACCTTTACATGTTCCGAAACTACCTTTCCATTTTTCGTTTTCGCACTGAATTGATTCTTTCCCTTTAACATGGTAATTATCTTTGCATATTACGTTACATACCTTGCCAATGCATTTAATCCTTCCATTTTCAATTTTTGGTAAATCGCAACCAAGTCTACCATCTTTTACTATATTGGAAATAAATTATTTCATAACATAATTATATAAATTGATGGTAATGTTTAAATGAGAAGCACATAAAATATTTTTCAAAATTCCGTAAATTTATCATGAAATTGAAATTATTTATCCAAAATTGTGTTGTTATTTCCTAAATGATAAAAAAAAACATTGGAAATAATTCAACTGAGTCTATATATTAGTGTCCTAACAAAAGTCCTAGAAAATAGTTATTAAAAATTAAACTCAACCCAACTGAATCCCGACTCGATCTTGCAAAGATACGTGTGATTCATACAGCAAGGTTTTATTTAATTTTGCGTTTTATTTCCTAAACGCCTGAATAATGATCAAGAACATCGATTTTAATTTAATCTAAGTAGTTTAAGGACGGAAAATGCGATTTTCGAACTCTTACGCGACTGAAAGGCTGAGAAACAAAAATATATCGTGATAAAATTAATTAACACGCCATTAATGTTTTTGCTAATTGCTTAGGATGTGTCCTTTTAAGTTAATATTTTTCACGTCATGTTGAAAAATTAATCTTTTAACAAACAGTCCGTCAATTAAATTTAAATTTACAAATATCCGCATTTTTGCTTATCATGTTTATGCGCAATTCACTTATATGTTTAGACTTACCTTTACATTTTCCGAAACTACCCTTCCATTTTCTGTTTTTGCAAATGATTACTCCTGGCCCTTCCAAATAGAAATTATCTTTGCAAGTGGCGACACAACCCTGGCCGTAGCAATCAATACTTCCTTTTTTAATTTCAGGTAATTTACAGTTGATACTTGCATTTTTCACTACATAAAAAAGAACGACAACGCAAAATATTTAAACTAAAATGTCGCTTTTATTTAGGAGGACGCGACTTAGAGAATTTGGGCCCATTTTCGTAAAGGTGTGACTCTTTCTGCGCAAAGGTCCCGACTGGTTTTAGTACTTTATTTCCTCTTTGTATATTCTTTTGAATAACTTATGTGGGATTCGCAACAAGGGTGGTGTAAACCCAATTGTTTGTCTATTTTATATTATCTTTTCAAATTGTTTATCTTTGGCAAGCTTTTCCTATTTCTATATTTTATTCCTTTGGAAGTAAAACCTGATATGGGGGAAGCTCTATAGGTCAGTCGGTGTTAAATTTCATATAATGTTCTAGTTCTTCCTTTCACTCTGGAATTTTGGGTAAAATTGGTTTGTATTTAGTAGTTTAACAGTTAATTAATCCATTCGTCGGGATCTAAATTGGTTCTTTTTAATGATTCATTTATTCAGTCTTCATTTATAAAGTTATAGAAACCTAATAGATCAGGAGGGATAACTTCTATATCACCGTAGGCAAAGGAATCGAAAACAGACAAATTAAAGCAACAATTGCATGGGGTACAAAGAATTTCGTGAAATGAGTATTTTTCTTAAAAAGACTTTCGCCAAATAATATTTCTTAAAGTATGGTCAAGAATCATGCGGGGATGTCGCCATATATTAAATTTCAAACCATATGGTAAAGTCATTGCACCAAAAGTGGACCTAAAGAAACACCTGGGTTTTTTAGAGCTAAGTTTGTATTGGTGGTTGGTAACCCGGAACTTTCTAAAATGGTCTTAGGGTCAGTATGAATTATTGTGTGAGTATACGCTTTTCGATTCTATAATTTTTAGGGTCAATTTTATTTATGTGTCTTAGTGACTCACGCTCCTGCGTTACCAACCAATTGCACGTTTCTCGAATTAGAATGGTCTTTTTTCAAATCAGGAAAATCTGGTCTTATATGGTCAACTACACCGCCATGGTGGAAAGATGAGTTAAAGGTGCCCCTTCTTTGGGAATTATCGATTGGAGTATAAGTTCAATTCGTACTGTTAGTGTTATCGAAATTAGCTTCCGCAGTGTTGCCAGAATTAGCATTCTGATTTCCCGGCCAAAATATAGAACGGTTAAATTAACGATTCCAGTTTTGGGATAAGTTAATATTACGACTAAAACTGATACTGTTCCTTTCATTGGAATAGTCTCATCTCTTTCACTTTAGCTTATTTGTATAGCGCTCTACATTATTAAGGCGTCATCAATTAGCTTTGCAATGCGCAAATCCGAAAATTAAATTGCAGAAAAGTTATAAAAGTTCGGTGTAGTGGGAATACGATGTAAACGACGACTTTATCAACCTGTCAAAAACTTAACAAAAGGCTGGGTGTAGTGGGTATATGTCGTAGAAGAAATAAGATTTTAAACATGTTACCACTGTAAATCACCGATCTTTACCGGGCCCTAGCGGCCAAGATTTTAATTTTTAGAAGTTGTGCACGGCAAGACTTTTGTTCACCATGGCCAGAAGTAGATAGTACCCAAATTTCAGCAAAATTGGCCGAAGAACATTTTTCCATAGGTGCTGCGCGCGGTCCTTTGGGGATATTCCTGAATTGATGTGTGAGTATATGTGCATATTTAATTTCATAATTAATTTAAAAATTTCAAATAATTTTACAAAATTAAAATTATTTTAGAATAACCGTTTATATTTGTAAAACATCCTTTTTAGAAATTAATTTATAGTTAAATAAAACAATTGAGTTCTTTCATGAATATTTCCCAATTTTGACACAGCTTATTTAATATTTCCCTTAACTGTTGAATATTTCAAGACATTCTTTTAAAAGTGAATAATTTTGAAAAGTTGTAAAAATTGCAAAAAAATCATTTATTTGCAAAACAGGTTAAGTTGAATGAAAATGATCATACTTAATCTTTGTTTACAAATAGGTTTATACTAAAATTTTTAGATTATATATTGCAATGTTGACATATATATTTCTTTAAATGGAAGAGGCCAAAAAATACAAATTTAGGCACTGCAAATAATTTAAAAAAATGATTCTGGTAATTGTGGGAAATGCATGTGGTGAAAAATGTCTCTGCAATAAGTGCGTTTAACAAAACGATGAATGGTACAGTTATCTCGACTGCACTCGTTTGAATCCGTCCCTGTGGACGTTAAACCTGAATTTTTATTAGAGAGCTAAGAGGAGAACCAAGAATATTTAATCAAAGATTGAAATATTGGCGCTAAAAGTTGGGAATGCACCAGAACATTTTTTACCTTTGCAGGTACTTCAGCAGAAAACTTTAAAATTTTATTTAATATTTTCCGAAATATTTTTACTGACGGTGATAAGTCGTGTCAAATGGCTAGCAAATCGAAGTGCTTTTCTCGGGAAACATTTGAGTTTCCCATTTCAGATTTCAATTCACAACAAAATGTTTCTCATAAATTGATAATTTTGTCTGCTCAGGTTATCATTGCAAAATCAAAGAAAGTCTTGATGTTAAGATTAACGAATGACTTTAACAAGTGAAACTCAAAGTAAGAATTTGACTATTTCCCTGTTACGCTACAGGTCGGTGGTACATTCGGAGCAGTTAATAGAACTTGCTCTACTATTGGACTTACCCGAACTTATCGCAGTGGCGTAGACAAGGGGGGGGGGTTCCGTGTCCAAACCACCCCTTGGGTTTACCTTTGACTGTACTAAATTTCCAACCCTTCTCGACCCCCTCTTAACATTCACATACTTCGACCCCCCCCTTGAGGAATTTATGCCTACGCCACTGACTTATCGTACCTGTAAACATCATTACACATCAACAACTGATAAGGTATTGTACAGAATATGAGTGGGTTACAAGGTTTGTAGAAGGATTATCTGGCAAATCCTAATAAAAGTTTTGTCTTTTGTAAGTTTAAGAGATACATGAAAATTCCAGGGAAACAAGGATTTTAATAATACTAATATTTTAAAGAAAAATAAAGTATTATTACTATCTATAAAACAAGTTATTAGGTCTCATTATTTTATTACATAAATGTTTGAAAATTAATTTCGATAAATATAATACTAATGTTTAATTAAGTTATATATATGACTAAAATTTTATTCGCTTGAAAAATACTTTCGGCCAGGTGTCGGTGATTCGATAGATTTCCGTATATATCCCCCTTATCACGAAAACTTAGCTAAGCTTAAAGGGATAATGAAAAGCCTATAGAAGCTATATTAAATCGATTTATAATCCAAAAATAAATACGAAAATATACTCACAATTTTTGTCGATTAAATTAAATTTTTAATAAATTAAAAACTTCGGGGAAAATGGGCCTTGGCTATATTGGCCTCTTTCCACTGTATCGTCCGCGCTTTCTCCATTTGTTAACTAAACCAATCAGAACAAAATAACATCACCTTTGCCGCAGTCAATGAGAAATCGAATCTATTTCTATTTCCGGAAGAGAGAGTCAGTCCTCGAAAACGTTTTACCTTGCTTAAGCCTAAACCACTCGTTGGAAAATTGTTACCACCAAGTTTTCCAAAATATTAATAATTTTTACCGCTCGGAGCATTTCTCCAACATTAATCTCCCTATAATTGTATCTACATTAAAGTTTTGCCCCCAAAACGGATTCCCACCTTCAACACAAGTTAGCATTGTAACAAGGTTGTGGATGCCTAGGCCTTAGCTCGCCCAAAGTAATTTTTCATTCTTGAAGATTATCACAATTGTTTGGATTTTTACGGTGAGATAATTTGTCTTTTTTTAAATCGTTATTTTGTGGGAGTTGAATTTATGAAAAAAATCTGCCAATCCTGAAGAGTATCAGATTTATTTAGATTTGTATGGTGAGATATTTTATTTAAATTTTAAACTTCCGATATCGAATTTTCTAACACTTGCTTCAGGTTATAATAAAGGAGGCAACATCAGATGTCTGGAGAAGGAGGAAATATTTGTGCAGTTTATGATTAAAGTTTTATAGCTTTCCCTAGGATATTCAACTCAGAAAGCAGTGGTTTAAAGTTTTAGTGAAATATGAAGATTGAGTTCCTCGGACATTTTTAAGAGAATGTTCGGATCCTTTCACTGATGCATGCTTTAACTTCTATTATGTTGTCAAAAAAATCTCTTAAGCGTGGCACTGTACCAAATGTGTTTGACCCTAAACAATAATTATTTGGAAGAAAACATTTTATTATATACATCATGCATAGTTCATTTTTTTTAAGTATCTTTGCCTACACTCACCAAACCAGTTGGGGGAAATGTTGACTCGTGTGAATAGGTCTTAAGAATTACAAGAACATGTTTTAACTAATATAATTCAAATATTAAAAATGATAAAATAAAATGAAATTACTCACAAAAACACTTAAAATCTTGAAATCTTGGATATTTGAAACCAGTGTAATCACCCGATTCCTCTGATAATTCCTTCGTTATGTTTCTGACAGCACAACTTGTAATATGCGTCCTTTTTTTCCCCAACACAACATAGATATAATTACGGTAAGCTGCATATCTATACTTATTACACAGTGCCAGAAAACCTGTACTGGACTGAGAGGGAATTAGTAGGAGTGAAGACTGTAAAATGAATGTAAATAGCAATGTCTACACTCCTACACATTTTATCTCCTTACATTCTCTTAATCTATCTATAGTATTCATATTTTTTAATCATTATTTGATACAAAATGTCATTTTCCTGAATAACTTACTGATGAATGTTGAAATCATTTATGTCATGGGTTTGCTGAGCATATTGTCGGTAGCTGACTTCTAAGACATCAATGTCCGTACAGTTTTTTACAAACTTTGGAAATGTTTGTATACACTACTGCCCAACTGATTTTTCCCTTATCTGCCGAACCTCTTGGCAACAAAAACTTTCTGCAGCTGTAGGCATTGGTATGGAATTGTTGCATCTGCACCTATTTGGTTTTAAATTTATGATAAGAAATTTATGTTTTAAATTTACAGCAAATTGTATACGATTAACATTTGGCTGAATTACTTACCAGTTTGTATTTACAATACGTTCATTATTTGGAGCAACATTAACTACATTCGCATCTTCTACATCTTCTATACAGAGACTCTTCGATGTTGAAATAACCTCGGCTCAAACATATATGGTTGCACGCCAAAGTTTTGCTCTTCCATACTAACTTCAACAGTTCAACTCCCACAAAAAATTTAAATACAGCAAGCAAAAAATTGAAGTAACGATTTCAAATCGAAAATATCTGTATATAACAATTTACGATTTCAAAAAACGACACATTATCTCACCGTAAAAATCCAAACAATTTTGATAATCTTCAAGATTGAAAAATTCTTTTGGGCGAGCAAAGGCCTAGGCATCCACAACCATGTTACAATGCTGACTTGTGGTGAAGGAGGGAATCCGTTTTGGGGGGAAAACTTTAACGTAGATACAATTACAGGGAGATTAATGTTGGAGAAATGCTCCGAGCGGTAAAAATTATTAATATTTTGGAAAACTTGGTGGTAAAATATTTCCAGCGAGCGGTTTAGGCTTAAGCGAGGTAAAACGTTTTCGAGGACTGACTCTCTCTTCCGGAAATATAAATAGATTCGATTTCTCATTGGCTGCGGCAAAGGTGATGTAATTTTGTTCTGATTGGTTTAGTTAACAAATGGAGAAAGCGCGGAAGATAGAGTTGCAAGAGTCCAAAATGGCCAAGGCAAATTTTCCCCGAAGTTTTTAATTAATTAAAAATTGAATTTAATCGACAAAAAATGTGAGTAAATTTTCATACTTATTTTTAGATTATAAATTGATTAAATATAGCTTCTATAGGCTTTTAATTATCCATTTAAGTTGGTCCCCCCTCTCTACAATTTTAAAAACTTTCATTTGCGATCGAATGCGACCTCGATGCGACCATATGCGAAACTAAAAAAAAGATGCGACATAATTGTTAAGTTGGAATAATTAAAACTAAAGGGGGGGGGGGCTAACTTAATGACAGCCCCCCACTTTCAACTATCAACCCGGAAACACAACCAATAGAATGCGACCTCAATGCGACGTTATGCGACACCCTTACTTTCGAATGCGACATCTTAGATAACGAGATAATTGCTATCGTAAGTGGGGGGGGGCTAACTTAACGCGAGCCCCCTTATAACAGTTGAGGCCTCCAAACACCTTTATTCGTGTGCGATCTCAATGCGACGTTATGCGACACCCTTACTTTAGATTGCGACATCTTAGTTGACGAGATAATCGATATCGTAAGTGGGGGGCTAACTTAACGCGAGCCCCCCTATAACAGTTGAGGCCTCCAAACACCTTTATTCGATTGCGACCTCAATGCGACGTTATGCGACACCCTTACTTTCGAATGCGACATCTTAGTTAACGAGATAATCGCTATCGTAAGTGGGGGGGCTAACTTAACGCGAGCCCCCCTATCACAGTTGAGGCCTCTAAACACCTTTATTCGATTGCGACCTCAATGTGACGTTATGCGACACTCTTACTTTCGAATGCGACATCTTAGTTAACGAGATAATCGCTATCGTAAGTGGGGGGGGGGGCAACTTAATGGAGCCAATTTGTTATATAATTTATTTTCTAACATTTTAATTTTTAATTGTGATTTCAACATGCTTATTTCCATAGTAGGTTTAACGTTATCAAATACATTTCTGGTTGCTATAGCAAATCTAAAGCCAATAGAAACTTTTCCTTTTTTGAATAGTTAAGTAACATAAACCCTTATTTATCCTCCGAATTTAACATCAGCTCAGCTCGTCTCCTTATTAGTAAACACCAATGTTGAAAATGTAGTATATAATGTATATTGTACACCTATATTTCCTATTAAAATTCCGACTCCAAAAAAATTATCAATCACTTAAATCAGTAATTACCTCGTTCATTTTCAAAATTAAAATAACAAATAAGATGTTCATATATTTCCTATGAAAGAACCATTTAAATAGTTTTTATAGCTTGGGCGAAACTTTTTACTGCAAAACGTCAACCTTTTCTCTGTGGCAGTGGTGAAGAGCGCAGGGGGAAAAATACCAAAAGTAAACCATTATCCACCCAGAAAATTAATTGTTGGTTATTATGTAGTTTTAATCAAACTTCTGTTAAGCAAGTTTAAGTGCAAGGGCCATTGAATCAAAAGGGTTATTCCTAAAACGAATCGAGAAATTGAGCGCTTAAAACATTTTCTATTCTAGGAAGTGCCCGCTTAAATAATAATAGAACTTATTTAGAGATAATCGTCTAGTATACTTACAAATTTCACGACACCCACACTTGTATTTAGAGTCAAATACATCACAGATTGTCTCTTGTATATTAGTACATTTCATCACGTTGGAGCATCGATCCATATCCTCTCTAAAGCAATCAACTGTATCAAATAAATATTTTTTTCAGGTAAATGTCTTGTTTTAAGAAGTTAACCCGTTAGACAAGCGAAAGAAAATGAAATATGGGAGTAAAAAATATTTTTAATACGAATATCAAATTGCATCATGTGCAAACTTATAGTTATGAACGTTTTATACTGAATTATTTCTACTAACCATGCACGCATTTGGGCATGTCTTCAGACCAATCTCCTTCTTCTTTACAAATCATATTAGTTGCTCCTTGTAGTTTAAAATGGGCGTTGCAAGTGAAATTGCACTGCTTCGTGCAACCCAATAATTTATATCGTTGACACTTCACTTTTCCGTTATCCAATTCAGGAGGCTCGCACAATTCTTAATCGAGAAAAATACTGCGTGATTAGAGATTGTCCTTTTGCGACGGTAGACTACTAATATGGCTTTCCACCTCACACAGTCACGTCACGGCAACGCGATAAGTGCTTAATCTGATGGGTCTGCGCGTAATGTTAGCAAATCATCTAGTAAGAAGAGAAAACTCCAGCAGCTTATGAGCTTCTCGTGTTTGCTGCTGCTTGGGTCTGTAAAATAACTTCATTCTCACTTCATCCAGGCTGTAGTACACAGCTATACACTATTTTAGTTGAATAAAAATATCTCTTAGTTATTTGCTATTGGAGTTGTTTTTAGTACTCTTTATGCTTCTTCCTTAATCACACGACAATTTTGAGTTTCACCAATTAAGAATAAATCCAATTAATGTCAGGCCTTTAACCGTGATGTTACCAACTTTAATTTTTTCCGTATACGTATTCTTTGAGTACGTGAATGATAACAGTGCTAACAAGTAAGTACAGTCTATATTTTTATCGCAAGGGCATTGATAATCCAACAGAGATCGGAAAAGAACCAGAAGAGGCCAAAGGGGGTTACAAAACGAGAGGACACAATGGTTCTTTGGTCGTAAGCATAAAAGCCTAAGGTTTCTTCTACAACTACTACCACAACTACGCAGGTAATGGGTCGATAGCGTTAAGATTACGACGACATTAAATTAATTTCAGTTATTGCGGAACGATTAAGATACAATTACTGTTATAACGATGATAAAGTAAATTTTTAAATGATGACGAGTTGATTTTAGCATTTTTAGAACAATTATAGTAATTATCGAAGAACTACATTGACTATGAACGATTAAAAGAAAATATCAAAATAAAGATTTTTTAATTAAAAAATGATTAAAAAGTCATTATGTGATCATAACTAAAAACTAAATAACAATGACAGCAGTGTTGTTATCGTCATAAATTAAATGACTGATTACGGACAAGGTTGAGGCCTTTGCACTGAGCTTTCGTTAACCTTAGAAACGGAACTCAGTCTTGTAACTTACGACTATAGAAAATCAGAACATGTATTTCAGTAAAAAAATAAAGTACCCTTTCTATTAACACAGGAACTTCTCTAGTTTTTAATAAATTTCATAAATAACCTCAGTTGTTTATTGATTATTGATTGAGGTGTGCAAAAAGTTTTCTTACTTCGTGGAGCACAAAAGCAATGGTCTGTAGCATTTTCCCCTCCTCTGATAACACAGGATTCTTTTTCGTTTACTTTACAGGTAGACCATTGTTTAAGAATATTTTTGCAATTAAGTTTTGAAAGAAATGAACATTCTTTAGCTGCAAACGGGAATTTCTTATTAAAATATTTTATTTCTTATAAATTGCTAATTAGATAAATTGATAATATATTAATAAAATGTTCTAAAACATGTCGATTAAAGGCTTAATGTTAAATATCTGAAAACTACTTGCATTAATAATTTGTCATACGGTTTGTTACTTTTAGGCAATCATAAATAAACGGTACATTAAAATGCAAGGACAGCAAAATAAGAGCTTAGATTCCCTTTTTAGTTCCACATCGAGATATATATATATCGAAGTGGGACTATTGCTATGGACGGATTGTCGTTAAGTGTTGTTTGTTTGTTTGGTGTGGAAAGCAACGACACGGCAGATGGCGCTGCGAAAATAATTTGCAGTTTTGGCGAAACCGGGATTCGAACTCACAGTCAAAAACTCCGAATAATGACGCCTTTACGCTGTCGGCCACTGGAAGCTTCCCAAAATTTCTTCGGAACTTCTACTGTATTCTCGTCAGTTTTAGCGGCGCGGGGGGAGTTGGCTAGTTAAGTTGTCAAAATTCTCGTC
Organism: Leiobunum rupestre; assembly: GCF_980474605.1. NCBI lineage: Eukaryota > Metazoa > Arthropoda > Arachnida > Opiliones > Sclerosomatidae > Leiobunum > Leiobunum rupestre. The sequence continues at coordinate 66,746,352 of NC_143388.1, forward strand.
CGTTTTTACGCCTTATTTTACGTATATTTTCGGAATTTAAGGTCAAGTGAACCTCAAACTTCGCGTCGGGTGGTGGGTGGTGGGCACACTCTCTTAAAATGCCTCGCTCGAAAGTGAGTACTCGAATAAACGAGCTCGAAAATTTGAAATGTTCGGGTGGTGAGCAGTGGTAGGTGGGCATACTCGCTTAAGATGCCTCGCTCGAAAGTGAGTACTCGAATAAACGAGCTCGAAAATTTTAAATGCCCTCTTCCCCATATGTACTTATAAATGCTCTAAAAGCCCCACAATGAGATACTTATTTTCTTATTTAAATAAATCAACAAGAGACATTAAAAAACTTCATCACTCGTTACAACAAACAAAAGGTTCAAGACAAACTACGAGTTCAATCCACACTGACGAACTTCCTTTTGGGTAATAAAAGCAATAGAACCATAGAGAAGCAATTATAAATTGAAGTCACTATCGGGAGAAGGTATTATATTATTAAGAACACGCGTACGCTTAAAAAGTTAAAGCATTGAAGACTCTATTTCCCTTCACACACTTACGTACCGCCATTATTAATTATTGGACTCCCATACTCATCCAAAAACTAGGGGCATTCGGGCATATGTAGTTTTATATCTATGAAGGTAAATTTTTATTACGATAATCTTTGCCGTATACCATTCGCAAAACTTAGGTATATTAACTTACAAGTTCGCGTAAAGACTACCCGTTTATAGCTCTACCACAAATAGATCGAAATTTAAAATATAGCTTTTTGTCAAATTACCTTGCAAGTTAAGTCAATAAATGACCTCAACAGCTTATGAATTGGTTTGCCCACCCATGTATCCTGAGGGTGGGCGGTGGTAAAGACTACCTGTTTATAGCTCTACCACAAATAGATTGAAATTTAAAATATAGCTTTTTGTCAAATTACCTTGCAAGTTAAGTCAATAAATGACCTCAACAGCTTATGAATTGGTTTGCCCACCCATGTATCCTGAGGGTGGGCGGTGGCCTCTCTTTAACATAGGATGGTAAATAGTATATCTAACTATAGGAAATCACATGGGCTCAACAGTTTTTATATTAGTTCAATTATTTTTTGAAAATTTCCTTCAAAGAAATAAATTATGATCAAAATCAAATCTTTATATTGTAAGTAACAACGAGGACAACCATTGGACAATATTAAAAACTGTTTGAACTGCTTAATTTAATAAGAACCCAAATGTAATTTTTTTATATTTTTGGTTTTTGAATTTATTAAACGATTTTTTTAGATAGATCGTCTAAAGGTTTTTCGACCACCGGTCTAAACTCTTTTCCTCTTTAGACTAACTGTCTGCGTTTTGCATTTCCAACTAAGTACCGTACGGTATAATAAAATAGGGTACGATTCCTAACTGGTTCCCCTATAAACATAAGGTATAATATAGTACAATGTGTAAATAAAATGAGTTGCTAAAAAAGGAGATTGGGGTGAAATTGGAGCATAGCTAGCATGAATATATGTTGTTTTTAAATACATTTTAAAAGTATACTTAACTATGTCCCGGAAATGTTTTAGGAAAAAAGTGGTTTATAAAATATGTTTAATAAGTTCATTAAAATCCAAATAAAATAGATCTAATTTTGCAATTATATCAAAAAAGCCTAGGAACTGCAAAATTAAATATCGCCTAAATTTATGCTTTTCTTTAATTATCAAAAATTATTCGGGTTTAATAATTAATTATCTATTTCCAATGGTCCCGAGAAATTTAAAACGAAAATTAATTTTAGGGAAAGAGTAGTTTGACTCCTAGTAGATTAACAAAACTAGGGAATGTTATTAGTTTCAGTTGTATTTCAGAATCATACTACACAGAAAAAAAGGTGTTTAGGTTTTTAAAATCTAAACATGTTTGAAAGCTAAACATGGGTAAGAGTTGGTGTTGTTTCCTTAAACACATCTGTTTAAATAAAACGAGTTTCTCAAACAATCCTCCAAGATCTTTCCCATAGTGTTCCAAACCGGAACAGCTGGTAAGAGGTCATGTTTAGAAATTAAACCTAATGCTAAAAACTGAGGTTTAATAAGTGTATATTGCGTTACGAGTTTAATGTATATTTCGCGTTGTTTATATATTTCGTTTTCTGTTTAAAAAATAATAATATTCGTTTATCACCGTTATATTAATAGTGTTAACTACAATATGGACCAGGTTCTTATATCATCTCACAATTTTAAGTTATTGGTAATTGAGACTAATTAAATAACACTAATGTAAATAAATCAATAATTGAACATGAACTACTAAAATTTATAAAATAACACTACTTTTGATGTGATTTAAGGCCGTATTAACACAAATATAATTTAAATTAATATCGCTAAAATATAATCAGGCAGTTAAAGAAATGAACTCGACAGTATAGGCAGTAGGTTTCATTAATTCGTAGCCAACTAATATTAATGTTATTTTAGATCGTAATTAAACAACTCAAATATATGGCTACTCAAAGAGTGGCGTAAACGGCAAATATACACATGTTTTAAACCACAACACCCGAATCTTTGAACATGTTTAGAAACTAGTCTTAAAAATCTTTAGACGTGTTTTCTTTGTAAGCGCCAAAAGCATTTAATATGTTTAATCTCTAAACGTATTCTATCTAAACACGTTTTAACGATAAATATGAGAAGCAAATAACACGTTTAATTTCTAAACGCATGATGTTGCAAAGCTGAACACCACTATCACCTAAACATGATCGTTTTTTAACATGATAAATATTCTGTTGCATTTTGGTGTTTAAGGAAGTGTTTAGTATCTAAACACGTTTTTTCTATGTAATTAATAAATATTAGGCAGCCTTAGTTTTGATCCAAAAACTTTGAAATGTAAGTTTTAGTTATGCTTTAATTGAATTAAAATACTGCGGTTCAAAAGCTAGTCAAATCATAATTTTTTTTAAAATAAATATGTAGATTATAACTTCAATCTAACCAAAATATGATATATTCGAATCAGTTATTTTAGGAATTGATTCTATTTGCGATCAACTCTTAATAAGCTTTGGGAAATATGAGATATGAGATACATAAATATTTCTGTAATTAACTCTAATCTTACACGTTAATGTGTTTTGGCTGATACGAAACAGAAGTTGGTTCGTATTTCAGAGGTTTATTTATCAAGTTACTTTAAAGAACATACTTTTCACCGTAAAATTAAGAGATAAAACATTAAAATCGCTGTTCAATTGAGAAATAGCAAGTGGTAAAGATGTAAAATACAACAGAAGTGTTGCGCAAATTCCAATATAATCCATTTTCATCCAAACTAAAAAAAAACATCTGTAAGTTTTAAATATTGAATTATTCTAACATCATAAAAGATAATAAAGTATATTCAAGAAATAAGAAAAAAATCTAAAAACGTTTTAACGAAACTTGGCAATAATTATTTTCGTACAAACATTGAAAATATAAAAACTTTAAAAAAGGCAGAACTGTATAATAAAAAGTTTGTCATAAAATATTCCACCTTCTATTTACACTTTGTATTTCTCTACTTAAAGGGACTTTCGAGGGAGATCTGTGGGGGGGGGGTTAACTCCATTTAAAATACGTCATTGGATCGCCGTTCGTCGTACATAAAAATTTACACTCTGAGGACGTTTTATTGACATTTGTTTAGTCGACTTGCGATCGTTCACATCTCCCTTTAGAATCCCTTTACGATATTAATGGCTTTGAAACAAAAAATACTTTTTAACGCTTTAGCGATATAGTCTAACTAACCAATTAGCCCATGAAATTAATCAGCCTATAAAGTCGTCAAATCTAATTATGGGTAAGGTCTTAAATTTTTATGCCCCTTAAGTTTTGAAAACCGAATTATGGACTAGTTCTATATTAAATTTTGCCTGCACAACCTTTAAAAAATTTAGGTCTAAAATGCCAGGCGCTAATACCCTAAAGCATATCTGGTATCATTTCCTAAATTGTACAGAATTTGTTTGCGGTGTATGCGCAAATATTATTAACAATCGGTTCCATAAAGTGTATTTTGACCAACTTCGGAAATAGAATTAAGGAAATTACTAATTTATTATTTGATGAAATTACTTAATTAAAATTTAGGACATCACTAAATAACAAACTAATGAAATAAGTAATACATTAATTGGAAAACTAACCATGATAAAGGAATTTCCGAACTATGTAAGAAATAATTAACTAATGAAGAATTAACTTATTTTTTAATTTATGAAGTCTATTTATTAATAAATGTAATATTAACAATTTATCAAAATAATTAAAAGGACATTAAAGACATTTCTCATTTACCTATTATGCAAATAAAAAACTTTCGAAAAACTGCAAATATTTATACAAATTACAGAACAACCATTTCTTACCTAGTAACTTCCTAATATTTTCAAATTAATAATTAACTAGTTTATAACGAATTGCTTAACTAACTAAGCAGTTTAAATAATTGAGAACTGTACAATTTAAAAAAATTAAACACCTTTCCCATTAAATAATTGATATATTTTCCACTTAAATAATAAACAACTTCAATTCAAATTAAATAAATGATAATTTTTCAAAATCTGCAAATGCTTAAGGTTTTTTAAGTTTTCAATTTTATAAATTAACTCATTTATTGTAGGAACTTTCTTCTCGCATTTTTAATATTGTTGTAAAATAGCGAATAACGTCTCATTAAAAAGTAGTTTCTTATTAGGGTGTTTATTTACACTGTTTGGGGTGCTTATGTCATCCGTTTTGGTTCCTTTGTTAACAGTTTGTGGTATAAAACTATTCCCTTCGGGGTTATTATCTACTCCCTTTAGGGTACCAAACGACTCCCTTCTGGGTGTTACACTACCCCCTTAAGGGTTCTACAATACTCCATTAAGGGTTCTATAATACTCCCTTTAAAATGTTAAACCACTACCTTTAAGGTTCTAAACTACTACCTTAATGATGCTACAACACTCTATTTAAATTGTTAAAATACTCCTTTTGGGGTACTAAACTAACGTACACTGCCTTAAGGAAGCTACCCAGCAAACACAAATCGTCCGTGGGACGTCCCAGCATGGTCCTTAGAGCCCAGCTTGGTCCCGTCCAAAATTCGTCCTACGGGACGAATAACGGACGTCCCATTTTAGTCCTCGTAGAACCAATTTCGTGACATCCGATATTCAGCCCAATCGACGTCGCATGGATCTCCACTATTCGTCTGAAATGTTTCGTCCATCAATGCTATCTAGAGGTGCGTTTATCAGCAATTAATTGTAATTTTTTTCACCTGTATATGTATTTGAGCTGATAATGATTAATGAACCACAAAATATTAATTTTATTAAGAATATTATTATTTAAATTTACGAGTTTATTTAACGTGAATTAATGAAATTACGTGTTAAATCAAAACTACTTAATTATTTAATTAATTTTTTCTGTTCTTAATTTTTATATTTTTTTATATTATTATTTTCTTAATATTTATTTCCATTATTTTCATTTGATGAATTATTTCTACAATCACAGCCAATTACTGCGAAAAAGCTGGTCTAAGTTGGCCGAGCTAAAGTCCTTTTAAAATATCTGGTAGCCCAGTTTGTAGATTCTTTTGTACGACGCCATTACTCGATAGTTTGGAATCGGTCACCATAAAGTACATAATGCGTTCTACACAAACGTTAAAGATTATAACATAGTAATCTCTAGTATTGCTGATAATATATCATAAGAGTAAGTATTTTATTAAAAAACTGTTTGATTTTTTTAATGATTTTAACTCGATTTTTTTAATGTGTCTTTTACAGAGGTAGGAAGAAAATAATGTTTGATCAAAGTCTATTCATTTTGGACCTGTACATGTTTCAATTTAACTTTTTAAGTTTATTATTCATTACTCTCACTGAGTGGTTCGCCTAAAGCTTTATTTAATTTTGTTATATTTTATATATTGGGTTTGGAGTTCCAAAAGTAAGATTTGCATTGAATTCTCCAAATGTTAGGGAAGGTTCGCTGTTTTTAAAGTTCATTTTGGACCTGTACATGTTTCAATTTAACTTTTTAAGTTTATTATTCATCACTCTCAATGAGTGGTTCGCCTAAAGCTTCATTTCATTTTGTTATATTTTGTATATTGAATTTGGAATTCCAAAAGTAAGATTTGCGTGTAATTCTCCGAATGTTAGGGAAGGTTCGCTGTTTTTAAAGTTCATTTTGGACCTGTACATGTTTCAATTTAACTTTTTAAGTTTATTTTTCATCACTCTCAATGAGTGGTTCGCCTAAAGCTTTATTTTATACTGTTGTAACAGTTTGAATCAACCTAATCGTATCCTATTGAGGATGCAACACGATTAGGCTAAACCGTCACAACGTGTGGGTTTCGGCCAGGCAAGTTTTATATGTAAAAAGATATAACACGAAGGAATAAGTAAAATAGATTTTAATAGAGAAATTGAACAACGCTTTCTTATTTACTCACTAAGAAGTCCAAGCCTGTACGTTCACACATATTTTAGCGAAGAGGGTCTACTGAAAACCGTGGAAAAAACAAAAGAAAGGTGACCTGCCCCAAGGCAAGGTAAAGAAAACGAGTGAGAGAGAACGCGTGGTGCGGGGGTATTTGTATCTGCTACGCGAGAGCGTAAACCCCTGGTGGCTGACGCCTGAAAACATTAAAAAAAATATATTGTAGCCGACCCGAACGCCATCCGGTGATCGGATCGGTTACACTGTGATATTTTATATAGTTAAATTGTAATTCCAAAAGTAAGATTTGGATAAATATTAAAATTAAGCTTCGAGAAACAGTAATTTCTAGAGTACATTTTTCATCCGATAGTCTTAATTTTTTTTTAAGGAATAGTATTAAATGGCTTAGTTTTATTTTGCTTCTGATTTTAAAATTAATTTTATTGTTTTTTTTTACATTTGTATAAGGAAGGTTATTTAATTTTTTATTTGTTTAGTTCGAAATTTATTTTGTTATATAAAAATTAAATAACTACATAAGTTTTTGTAATTTATATGTTAACTGTTAATACTTGCAGAGTTCGTGTTATTACAATCAAATTGTACACTTGTTGCTGGATTTTTTCCATTATCTTGTATTTTAATGTTTTGAATAAAATTTTAATATCAAGTTTGGCTTTTTAAATTATTTGTTCAGAATACGATATCCAATGAACGTCCTAGTTTCATCCCTATTGAGCCATGATTGAACCAAATTAAAGGCCTAAAGACATCTCTAGGTTTTATAGAAAGACATCCAGGGGACGACCGCTGTAATTGCCGTTGGATGTCCGAAAACTCGTCCCCGGGACGTACTACGGCTATAGACAAACCGGACATTTGGCCGTCCTTTAACGTCCAACCGACGTCAACCCCGGATTTTGGGATGTCCTACGGACGAAGGCAAGATCCGAGTGTGACGTCTAACCGATGTCCATAGGACGTGTTTGTGTTTGCTGGGTACACCCTACCAGGTGTTAAATCACTCTATTTACGGGGTATATATAACACCCTTTATACACCTTTTCTAATTTTTAAATTCGGACAATAGAAATCCCTTTAGGGCGTTTAAATAACCATTAAAGAGTGTTTTTTAAAGATATTACACCCTTAATATACCACTCAAAAAACCTTTTTTTAAAGTTTAAGACTTTATTGAGCTGGCTTATCCTTAAATTATAGTTTTTTAATCATAAAAATAATCCAACAATTTTAATTTTTAATATTTACCTAATGTTCTATATTGTTGTACATAGAAGAAGTTGGTCTTAGCTCAAAAATTTTAATGCTCAAATATACATCTCTTGTTTAAAAATGAAACTTTTCTCCAAACAAAGTTTTTTTAATTATTTAAGGGTTTCCGGGAATTTCGATAAAGCGACCATATTGGACCATATTGACCACTCCAATCGCAAACTGATCATTTTTAACCATATTGACCACTCCTGATTCAAACTGGGCAGTTTTGGACATTTTACCCAATTTTAACTTTGAATGACCACTTTTACGCATGTTTGACATGGGCATCACCAAAGTAAAAATGTAAAAGTTTTGGTGCCCATGAATTTAGCATATAAAATCGCTTAAGGAATTTACGGCTTGACCAATGTCAAAATTTCGAAAGGTCAGAAAACTTGACCTGGCTGATTCCTTCCTGGGGCATGGTCTAAAGGTTGCCATAACTTTCTCTTTTATAATTAACTTACAGTCCAAGACCTTCCCTTGGTGGGTTCAAAATTGCGGCAAATACAAACTGTTTCGAAAATTTTTCAAAAAAATACTTGCAGCGGCTATATAATATTTTAACTATTTGTTTTGAACCTCGACCCTATGGTCTAACTTGCGCAATCAAATGTTTTTAGGGGAGTTAGGTAAACGGACCATTTTGGACCATATTGACCACTCCCATCGCAAACTGATTAATTTGTAATATATTGACCACTCCCATCGTAAACTGACCATTTTGGACCATCTTGACCACTCTCATCACAAACTGACCATTTTTAACAATCATGACCACTCTCATCGCAAACTGATCATTTGGGACCATATTGAACAACTCTCATCGCAATCTGACCATATTGGACCATATTGACCACTCCCATCGCAAACTGGCCATTTTTAACCATATTGACCATTCCTGATTCAAACTAGGCAGTTTTGACCATTTTACTCAATTTTAACATTGAATGACCACTTTTTCTTTGACATGGGCATCACAAAAGTGAAAATTTAATAATTTCTGTGTCCATGAATTTCCGGCTCGACCACAGTCCAAATTTCAAAAGTTCATAAAACTTGGCCCTTATACTCTGTTTAAAAATCCGCCCGGTTGGTCCCTTCCTGGGGCATGGTCTAAAGGTTTCCATAACATTTTCTCGGATCCCCGACTTACAGTACAGTAGATGTACAACGAACGGCGCAGTTATTAGAAACAGTTGACCATTCGTCCGTCCGTTTTGACCTCAAGCGGTGCCAGTTGATTGTTACACACAGAAAAATATTATTGTAGGTTTTACAGTAAGCTGCGGTCAGCATAGATGCCAGCAGAAGGCTGTTAATTTCACAACCAACTCTGACTGGTTTTTTATTGTTATGCTTCCTCTTAAATTTACTGGACACTCTGCTGTTTAAAAATACAGCAAGATAAAGTTATATTTACAGAGTATTGCTGTTTATTTAACCTTCATTCCAGACGTATTTAATACGGTAAATGCATGCAGTTTTTACAATAAAATCCAATGTTTGTAAAATTCCAGTGTTTGCCGTAGTGTTAGTTATCAAACGTATTAAATACAGAACCTATTTACAACCTTAAATTCATCAACATTTTTACGGATCAAACCATTGTCACATTGGTTAAATTAAAAATTTTCACATATTTTATTAACCAATTCATGACAGAAATATTTAAAAAATTTTCATCAATTATTATAACAAGAACTTTGTCATAATTTTTTCATAATACAGTAGAAAAATTAATCGAATATATCAAATTGACTACAACTCTAATTGATCATGTCAAGCTCGAGCCTTTGTAGTTTAGAGTTATAGGGAAAACCAAAGGAAAGTAAACTATTAACTTGGTTTCAAATTATTAAGCACACGATAAACAAGGGTTGTAATTAATAAAGCATTTTGCGTGGGGTGCTACTTATACAAAAGAGTTTATAAAAATATTTTTATCGGATATTATTCTATTTAAAACTAAAATGAAACTTGTGCGATTTAAAAAAATGTTTTGACAACTAAATAATAATTAGTGGTTTTATATACTAGCGCTTGCCGTTTATAACAGAAAAAACACGTTTAATTTCTTAACGCATGATGTTGCAAAGCTGAACACCACTATCACCTAAACATGATCGTTTTTTAACATGATAAATATTCTGTTGCATTTTGGTGTTTAAAATAGTCAATTTTTTGATAGTTGAAATGGTCAATTAACAATTTACGGAGATTATTTATTTCCTCATTCATCAATAAATACAATTAAATGAAAAATGTCTTACGAAAAAGCTTATATAATAAATACTGATATTCCTAAGATACTAGATAATAATATAAGTAATTTACAAATGAAGAAAATGTAGTATTTACTAAAAATAAAATTTATTATTTTGCTTATTAAGAAAATTGATTATTTTGCTCATTAAGAAAATTGATTATTTATTTAACTAAGAAAATTGCTAAAAAGCTACTTAAGAAAATTTATACTTTCTTATTAAGCAAATATCTATTTTATTCATTATGGTAATTACTAGTCTCTATTGAAGATAATTATTAATTTTTTAAGTACTAAATTAACGAAACATATTACATAATATCAAGTTATCAAAATTAAAAGTTTCTTAAAAACACATTTTTTCCCTAAGGGCTTATTTTTCTTATTCAGAAGACAAAATCGTCTCGCTGTGAAAAATCTCCTCAGAGGCTGGACTTAGTTTTCACTATAGCGAGCGAAACGGTGCTTATAAATTAAACTATTACATTGTTGAAAAGAAACTAAAATAGTTTTTTTTTCGGTCGATCGTCGCTGCATTGTCGATTTTTATCTTTAAAAATCTGCCAAATTTTGTGAATAGAATTGACCTTTGGCTCCTTATTAAGTAAATTCCACAAACATCCTGAATATGATAATACTCAGAATCTCTTTCAAACTCCGAATTCAGAAAAAATAACAACCGCAAATGAAAAGGTCTCCCACTAGCTTTACGCCCTCTTCTGTGTTGCAAAGTCTGCCATAGCATATCTACTGCTACTTTAAATGGGCTTACGCTTTAAGTTAACTAAGCAAAACTTTGCTTTAAGATCATCTGTCCCCTAGGAACTCTACATTTAGGAAACTTTGAACTTTAGTGCGAAACATCTGTTCTTTATAATATCAATGTTCCTTAATGAAAGTGCGCTTTGAAGTAACTTCTCTTTAACGAACCGACTATTTAAATGAACATTCAGTTTCGGGAGCTGCCCTTAGAAATATCAATGCTTTAAGTGAAACCAACTTATTTTAACTACACTTGACGTAAACTTCGTCAGAAATAAAAATATGCAGTGGAAGCCTAAATCCATTTCCAGGAAAACTGAAGTAAAAGCGAGAGCCGTATATGAAAAACGCTTTGGAATTAGGGAAGACCGGGAATTTCGCCTATTTCATTTAAAAAATATTCAACAAAATGTCCTTTGTTTTGAATTTGCCAATTTAGAAAAATGTTACAAAATAAGCTCAAACCCCCCTTGAATAAATTCTGGCAGACAAAAATAAAAACTTTACATAACATTATCTAGTTTTATCTAATTGTATATCCAAGGTTAGTAGACATTGGATCCTGTGTGTAAAAAGTAGTTGGATACATCTTTACGAATTTAGGAAAAAAAAAACTACGTTCGATTTGCGTATATAGTTTTATTATACCTAGTGGTACTAGGGGTCTAACATGTTAGTCCCTTAGTACAAATAGGTATATTAAAACTATATATGAAAATCAAGAATATCTTTATTTATATTTAGGAAGAATGATTATGTTGCGACAATCGCCGGGCATGTTGAACGCCTTTCCCCTATCTCGCGCGGGGGGGGGGGGGGGGGGAGACAAAACGTCACCGGCGTTTGATTTCCATCGCGTTTGGTGACGTAAATTTTAAGCAGTCCATGAAATACCGGGACTATTCGTTTTATTTTAAGCGGAGGAGCGTACTGGGGGGACCAACGGGTGGATTGAGAGAAAGGCTAAAAACCGTCTCAAAATAGACATTCTCCCTAGGTATAAATAAATACATTCTTGTGAAAATCTAATGAAATTATTTTCCTTTGAATTCATAAATTAGAACATGCACATAGATAGCCAAAATCAAAACTTATGTAACTTAAATACAACTTTACTTGTGTCTTACTTCATCTTATTCAAAACCTAATCTTTAAATTGTTGTTTTACCATTTCACATTAAGCAGCGAAACAGGAACATCGAAATTTATACGCTTACTTAAGATCTTACGTGAAATTAATAAAACATACCAAAAGATTAGCATTTAAAAAATCATAAGATTTAAAATTTGGACTTACCAAAATTGACATTGAGACCCTTATTCTGAGACGTTTCGATCGTTACTTTAGCTTCAACTAATCGTTTGAAAGTGCCACGACTCACTAACGACGACACACTCTGAGAACTCTTGACATGACGCGCAGATAATTTACAATCCATTAACACAAGGTGGATGACGTTCCTTTAAACAATTAGATTAATTACGCTTTGTTCGCATTGTGGATGAATGCTTTACTAAACTACAAATATTATTTGCCTAGTGGAAGAAAAATAGAAAATTATTGTATTATTTCCCCTCGCAGACTTTTCTGACAACTGTAGCCACGTCGCACCACCTGGGATGCGATGTTTTATCATTTTAAATAATGCCTTAAATTGTTAATTGTCCAGAAAACAGCGACTTATAGTTTGTCTGTTTAATTTTATGAATTCTTTTAAACTGTCAATTTAGCAAGAAATGTACTATTTAAATCGATTGTTTAAAATAATTATTCTTAATCAAAATTTAAAACTTGTTTTAAAATAATTATTCTTAATCAAAATTTAAAACTTGTTTTAAAATAATTATTCTTAATCAAAATTTAAAACTTGTTTTAAAATAATTATTCTTAATCAAAATTTAAAACTTGTTTTAAAATAATTATTCTTAATCAAAATTTAAAACTTGTTTTGTGTGTTTTTTGTTTCTGTGGAAAACAATTGCTTTGGGAAATATTGAGTAGAATCGTTAATCTTAAATTTTGTCGATGGAAAAGGTAGATTTTAAGAAAAAGTTGAAGTGAAACACGCGGTAAATTACATTTGAGAAAAATGAGCTAAGATGGGAGATATCAACACTGGTCACCTGTGCATTATATTGTTATTTATGAGTAATGCACTCGTGTAGAGCTTGAAGAAAGTCGAATGCCCCGTTACATTACCACTTCGTAAATTCTTAAAGTAGGCACGGCGATTATTTCAACCAGATCTATTGCCTTGGGAACATGTTCAAACATGGCGACCTGCTTAGAAGAGTCTGCCCCATTCAAGGGTTTAAATTACGACCAAATTCCTTTCTTTCCAAGGAAAAACATTACATTTTATTTAAAAACTTCATTTTTTAAGAAAAAGTAATAAATTGATCTTTTGCACATCAAGAGAGATAACATAAAAATGACGGGCGTAATGACTCTTATTTGGAAGATGGTGACAGCAAGGGTGATTGAAGGATAATAAATATCCTTCCCACGTATGGAAGCAGTTGGTAAGAAAATCACTAATTTGGCGAAGGGAAGAAATCCTTAAGGTGTATCATTAATATTAATCGGACGAAAAAGTTGTGTATATTTTTGACAAATATTACGAAGCAGACCGCAACCGTTTTCCTAAAAAGATCTAAAATTAAATTCTTTAATGAATTTAAAATAAATCTTCAAAAATAAAGAATATGTATCCCCTGTTAAAGTTGAATCGATTTATAATGATCACGGTAGTTGATTATTTCTGTTTTAAATTTTTAAATTTTTCTTACTTTTTTCCTTCATTTTCTAGATATAAATGTGGTCATGAATTTTGCAAAACATTGTAATTTTGGCCTTCAGCTCTAAAATAGTTGAAATATTTTCCATGTGTTCTGAATTTGTTTAATTTTTCTTACTTTTGGTCAGGAATTTTGAAAAACATTGTTCTTTCGGTCTTCAGCTCTAAAAAAGTAAAAAAAATTCCAAAAATGCAATGTTTTCTGAATTTGCTATGAAAATATACTTATTTTTGTAATAAGAACTATTAATTTCATTTCAATACTGATGAATATTTTCAATTGCTGATCGACAAAGAAGTTGCTTCTTAAAATTTTAAGAACAAATGTTTTATCCCCGTATCCGGTAGCAACTTCGTACTGATTTTTTTGTACATTTACATCTGAGGCTGATTCTTCAGAATCTTACATTTAAAAATTTTGATCAAATTCATCTTTTCGTTTATCAGTTGTTTAAATCAAATAACCTTATAATATTTGCGTTGATTTTGGCATATGAATTGGATTTTCCGATTGTAGACTGAGGGATAGTAGGTTGAAGCGTAAGATAATCAAGGCCCTCTAAATTTGAATTTGGGATAAGGGCGCAAGTATTTAGCACTAGACAGGCACGAGATAAATCAAAATTAGGATCTACGCTACCTGGCGGAGAAAGAGAGCTAATTTATCCAATCTCCCACCCTTACTACCTATACTACCTCTTGCCTTAGACAGTGCAGTTCCCAACCAAAATACCGAAACGGTTTGGTAACCTTCATTTCAAAAATCTTGAAGTTTGCGAGGGGGTAGTAAGTGAAAGTAGTTAAATAACCTGTGCACTGTCCAGCATCTAGAAATGATTAAAATAGGCCTTGTCCAATAGCTAGGATTTAATTTTGACCGAATTTCACGTTACAACATAATTTGCTCTGCTCAGGACGCGGGGCTAGCTACTTAGGAAAAATGTGCACAACGTCAATACGAATTCCGGAATATCTCCATTTTACTTACCGAATTCCAAAATTAGTGATTTTCTATTACTTCATTGGGATTCCCATCTTTTCTATACGATAGACGAGCTTTGAGATATTTATTTTCAATTTTTAACACCATTCATATTTCACGATGGACTAGCCCCTCGATCTAAAGAGCTCTTAGCATAGTTTTGTAAATTTGTAACTCACTCAGTCTGGTTTTTGTGATTTACCAGAATGACGGCTTCATCGAAAAGTACCATGATATCGAAATAAATCGTCCATGAAAGTGCAGGACCATCTATAGTCAATCATAATGACTCGTCCACAGCGGGAAATAATGGTTTGACTGTACCGTTAAACGAAAGGTTTTCACATAGCATTCGCGATGAACAGTTTTATAGAATGTTCATGAATGGATCATTTGGTAGTAATATTTTACATGAACATTATACATATTTGGGAAGTTAACCCACTGGAGAAAATAAGACATCGAAGAAAGTGGTGCTGCAATGCAAATATCGCAACGCCAAATTATTTCGGGATAGCTCAAGCAATTTGGATCGGTTTGGGTCCACTTGCGCAGTTTCCATTTGCGCACTTCAAACTTCCGCAGTTTTCGTTTGCGCACGTTCCCAATTGCGCGTTTCCCATTTGCGGAATTGCTATTTGCGCAGCTCCCCATTTGCGCAGTTAGTCATTTGCGCAGTTTGTCATTTGCGCAATTTACCATTTGCGCGCTTTTTCCCAATTGCGCGGTTTTCTCGTTTGCGCAGATTCCCGTTTGCGCAGTTTCCCGTTTGCGCGATTTTCCTGTTGCGCAGATTTGTTATTAGAACGATTTTCCCATTTGCGGGGATTTTTATGACTTAAATATTCACTATTAATTCTTTTTCCTAGAAAAAGGGTTATTTCTGGCAGGTAAATTTTAACATTACCTTGTTTACCATCCAGCTGCGCTGCTAGTGTTTGTTTAATGTCCGGTTGGGCTGTAAATACCAAAAAAATTAGGTTTTTCTTAGTTAAAATAGCATTTGTTGAATTAGTCTCTTGGGAAAATATATGTAGTCCAACAGCGACTCGAAGCTTCTCGGCCTTTAGGCTAGGATCATAGTGTAGTAACTGTTTACTGACAGTTCCAGCTTTAAGGACGATTTTAATGATGGCCATACCTCTTAAACAATTGTAGGCGGCACAATAAAAACGATACAATAAAAAATTATAAAAAGTAAAAACGATGTTTAAAATCTAAAATAAACAGGGATTAAAGAAATATTTCAATTTCAGATACAAATGCTGCTAATACCTTAGCACCACTTTTAAAATGGCTTCTGTCGTAGGACAATATACGTCCTCTGTGAGAGGACAATACCCAGATATTTCGTTAGAATGGCCTCAGTCGTAGAACACCTCCTATATGAAAACGGTGCCTACGCGCCTGCGGCGCGCCCGGCTAACCTAACCGTTAAAACATATTCTTTCTGACCCCTAGGAAACATGCAGTGCAATTCAAAAGGTGCATTTTTGGTGGAAGGCACTAAATTTAAATAGCAGCCAATATACTGTAGTTAGTGTTACAGATACTACATTTTCTTTTAGCCTAAAGGCTGAGAAGCTACGATACGCTTGTCGACCGAAGATTTATTCCCAACAAAATAATTCAACAACCGATATGTCAACTTCAAACAACTTTAAATTATTGGTATGGACAGCGTGACCGGTAATTAAAAATACACCAGAAGCACAGTTGGATGGTAAACAAGGTTACGTTAAAAATAAACTACCTGAAAAAATCTTATTTCAAGGAAAATTGCTTAATATAGAATATTCAGGTCGTGAGAAGCCGCGGAATAGAAAAACCTGCGCAAATGGAAAACAGCCCCATTGGGAAACCGCGCAAATGGAAAATCTGCGCAAGTGCAAAACCACGCAAATGACAAACCTGCGCAAATGGAAAACCGCGCAAATGAAAAACCTGCGCAAATGATAAACCGCGCAAATGGAAAATATCTGCGCAAGTGGAAAACTGCGCTTACGGAAAAAGCGCAAATGAAAAACGCGCTAATGGAAAACTGCGGAAATGGGATACTGCGCAAATGAAAACTGCGCAAATGGAAAACCGCGAAATTGCATTTGCGGAAATGGGAACTGCGCAATTGGCCCATTACCTTTGGATCGGCACATTATCATTAGCATTTAGAAAAAAAACAAGAAAGGGTCGGTGGCGTCTCTAAACTGTTTTTATAAAGCCCCTTTCTACCCTCCAATAATATTTCCGAAAAAAGCGGGATTGAGTTATCAGTTCATATATCTCCCAATAAAATGTATCCGATTAAGTTCAGCGACGCCTTTGAAATACTATATTTATACATAATTATAACTGAATTATGTTGGTAGAGAAAGCATACGACCGCAACCTTGAAAACTAAATTTCTAAAACGACCAGTAGA
The DNA here is from genome assembly GCF_980474605.1 of Leiobunum rupestre. Taxonomy (NCBI): domain Eukaryota; kingdom Metazoa; phylum Arthropoda; class Arachnida; order Opiliones; family Sclerosomatidae; genus Leiobunum; species Leiobunum rupestre. The sequence goes on from NC_143388.1 coordinate 66,763,347, forward strand.
CGAGTTTTTGAACAAGCCTGTAAGCTTGGCTAAAAAGAAGAAAGTTGCAAAAGAAGTTACTACATCCATCGAACAGCTCCGCTATAAGGAGTTTATACTAGATATGGTCACGGTCGATGGGCTTCCTTTTAGCGTTACTGAGGGGTGGGCTTTGCGTAGGCTGCTAGATTACTTCGCACCCAATATCAATGTTCAGTCTCTAAGAACCGTGGTCAGGGACCTCGAGAAAGCCGTTTGTGGAAACAATAGCCGCATTCACGTTCTTATGAAAGCTATTCCCGCAAAAACCATGCACATAACTTTAGATTTGTGGAGTAGCCGTAATCGTGAAGCTGTATTGTGCATTCGTGGCCGCTTTATAAACAGCGATTGGGCATACAGGAATATTTTACCGGGCTTCGAGCGATTTTCAGGACGGCATACTGGAGAACGTATTCTATCGAAAGTGAAAGAGGTCTTAAAACAAACAAATGTTCAAAAAGGACAGTTATATTTATTATGAAATATGTCACACGTGTGAGATTAAACTATGTTTTTTTGACAGATAATGTGCTTTGCGCAGATAACGCGTCAAACATTATTAAAGCATTTAGTCTTAATGCAATGTTCGAAGACGAATGGTTGATTCAAATTCAACGGGGAGCGATCATTGACTTAGAAGCGCTTGTAAAGACAACGAAATACCGGTGGAACATCACGATAATGGTACCTTTACATTTATATAGTTCAGTGGTGTAGCAAGAGGGCATCTGCCTCAGGCACCACTGGTTAAGTAGTGCCAAAAGCTGTTTTACAAGGTTTTGTCATGGAGCAAAGTTGTAATTTAGGTATTTTTAAAGCAAAAAGGGCACTTATTAAGAGATTTGACCAGGGTGCCACAAACCCTCGCTACGCCACTGATATAATGTTACATGTGATATGACATATATTTCTGAACTGAATGTTTATGAATAGATTATTGGAACACCTGGGATACCATAATGGACATCAATTCTGAAGATCAGAACAGTGATGTCGAAACTGCTGATAACAACTTATCTGAAGAATTACACGTTTTACTCGATCCTTCGTGGAAACGTTATGGCTGCGTGGCCCACTCGCTGCAATTAGTAGTGAATGCTAGCCTTAAAACAGACCATTGCGTCAAAGCATTCACGAAAGCAACTAACGAAATTATCTGCTTTTTTCGTTAGTCAACAATTGACGTACTCCGTTAGGTAAATTGTATTTCTTTAGCTTCTTGAGTCGAAATCTTAATGAATAGTTCGAGATGACAGGGTCAGACGATTCCCAAGATCATTTAGAAAAATCTAATAAATTAGCGATGCCACTAGACTTTCGAGCGTGAAATTGTCTATACTGGGGATATAATTTATTTCAAAACTCGCCTGGTTGTTCACTAAGCATTATATATCCTCCATGAATCAACTACTTGTGTAAAGTAACCGGCATGTAGTACCAAGAATAATTCGTCGGGAACGTTTACGCGACGTTAAGACAGAATTGGACAAATCGTTTCGGATCAATAGATAGACCACAGGAGATTGTTGACAGTACATCTGACAAATAGATCCTCTACTAGCCACTTTTCTAAGTTTATGATTTCGGCCAATAAATTCCATACTTGTCACTGAAAGCTATTCTGGCCTTATGGCCGTCATTTGTCGTTCCACTGCCGCCATAGTAAGGAAAATATAATTTGAATACCTTGTTTTCTCTGGGAAAATATATTTTTGTTTTCGGTTCCCACAAATCTCTAGCAATATAACCAAGGAAAATTTCTGTGCCCAAGATGTAGACAAAATTCAAAAAACCGTATCCACGTATGAAATGGACTAATTTCATACTGCACACTTTTAAGTTTTGGTTTAAATCTGAGAGAAGCGTTTTCAAGGTGGTTTAGAGGTCTGGGATGGTTAATCATTATCCATGTTTAAATTGATTTTTTTCGGGAAAAAAATTTAAAAAAGAAATTTAACGGTTAATATTTCGGAAAATAATTAAAAAACATGTAATATTCGTAAAATTTGAGCTTTTTATCGAAAAAAAAAATCGTACAATTCATTTTCAAGCTCACTTTAGTCGTGAAGTTTAATTCAAGATCTTGGTAACATGTAAAAAAACAAGTTGGTCTCATTCCATAGAACTCTTTGACGCGCACGCAGTGCCGTTAATTTCCGCCCTCTACGACCAACCCCCTTAAAGGGAGAGTGATCGAAAAAACTAGTTTATAAATTAATGGGTATTTTTTTATGAATTTGCGAATTTACATAACTTTTGGTGCCTAAACTACCCAAATGTTTTATATACATTTCCTAAAATAAACCCATTTTAATCTCAGTTTAAGAATTTCTTTAAATCATATTTCCACTAATTTCAATAATTTAAAAGAATTAAGTTCGTCGTGTTTTGCTTACCTATTTCACCTTTGATACTATCCGTCTATCTAACGATAGGAAATCACATGGCCTCAACACCTTTTGTATTGGTTAATTTGGTTTATCCACCCGGTTATCCTGAGGGTGGGCTGGGGATACTCTTTAACGTAGGATGGTAAATTATATATCAAACGATAGGAAATCACATGGCTTCAACGGCTTTTGTATTGGTTCGCCCACCCGCGTATCCAGAGGGTGGGCGGTGCACACTCTTTAATAAAAATCGTACAATTAATTTTCAAGCTCACTTTAGTCGGGACGTTTAATTCAAGATCTTGGTAACATGTAAATTCTCGAAGATTTTCCATTTCTGAGTCGACTGACTGTTTTTCAGTCAATATAGTTTATTTAATTTCCTTCAAGAACTTCAAAGAAAGAGGTCGACAGTAGCGAGCCGACTGAGGCGCAGGGTTCTGCCATAGTACCACGTTATTGATGATAACATTTTTCTTTCACTTGAGATGTTTACGGAAATATCTTTATCTATCAAAAAAGCTAGCGGTTCATCTGGAGTGTAAGAAGACCAAGTGCTACCTTGTTCTTTTTAAATTTTTCTGCTATTTTGTTCGCTCGGCTTGGGCTTTCAACGATTCGTTTAAAACGTAACCAACCTTGAATTACCTTGATCTGCGGTTACCTTGGCGATAGCTTTGGAAAGTTTCAATATTAGTTCTGAACCTAATTGGTCTTGGAGTCCAGTGATAAGACGCCGATAAGAACGACTCGAACCTTCTTCCCAGGATACTTCTGGTCGACCCTCAGAGCGGATCTTCTCCAATTGAGGCGCTTCCTCGACTCCCAAATGTAAATTAACATTCAACCACTTTTTATTAGCTGCGAAAAACCTTTCTCTATGACGATGACTATCACTCCATTTTTTTAAATTTCGGTTTTAAAAGCCTAACTTTTATTTGAAATTGTTTTTCAATTGGATGTGTCGAACTATTAAGCCAATGATAATTTCTTATGTCGAACGACATAAGGATTTGGACGCCCGTCTCCCAGAATTAGGCTTTGCTTTGGGTTCAGGCGAGAACAAAGCAACATGGTATGCGCCCGCCGCTTTAAACTTAGGCCGAGAGCTTCAAGCACCCCTGGACTGGGAGTTGATACCAGGAAATACTTCCCGTAATCGAAGCACAGTCACCTACGCCAAGAAACTGAAAAGTAGGCTGCATGATGCAATTGACCATGCGCGCTTGAATTTAGAGGATTCGAAGCTCACGCAAAAACTGCACTACGACAAGCGTCATCGAGCTGTCTTCTACAAACGTGGAGACCTCCTATTGCGCAAAAATCATATATAAGTATTAGTGATTTAGGAATAAAAGAAAATTTCTAATCATAAAAAAAAACATATTGTTCGCTGAAAACAATGTTTTATCCATACAGATAATTTATTGGCTTTGAACAATGCACATTTTGAATTTAAGTTCACTTGAAGAATACACGACTTCCCTCCCGACCTTTGATAAATAATAAAAAAGCTAAATAAATAAAACAATTTGAAACACAATTTATAACATAATCCAATACTTACATTATTTTTAATTCGTGCTTCACGTAGCGAAAGACAACAAGGACTACAGTAATTTTGCTATGTATAGTACTTTGAACTTTCCCACAAGAACTTTGCTCCCGTATTGATTCATTCGTCGTACTTTTATTGAGCTACATCTTTTATTAAATGAATTATTCCCCACCATTCCCTCAAACATTGGTTCTTTATCAAAGTTATTTTAAATTAATCGAAGATAGACCTGTTCAGATTATTAACTTGTCGAAGAAATGCGAAACCGCTTCAATTCGCCGGGTCCTACCGAAGACAGTCCGCGATTCCTCCCACGCGGGCGCAAAAGAACGGTAACGAAACTCGACGAATAAACATTAAAGGACGTTTCGATTCCACGAGGTTTTTCTATGGCGACTAAGCTCCTCGTACACATTTTCAATAAAGATATTAAAAACTAACCTCTCCCCGTTAATTTGACGCCTGGTTTTCCCAACCAACCCGAACGGCGCAGCGACGAGTCGCTCTTAACAACAATCGAAATTTGAAACCGCGTGTGCGTTAAAAGACTCCCTCCCTGGATTATGTTTCCCATAGACTTCGTTCTCCGACTGAAGCTTTGAGAGCCTTTTCGACGGACTCTCTCGTATTTTTCACTGCCGGCGATGAAGCCACCACGAGCCGGCACCTTTGAAGGACGTTCAAGGTTGATTAGATTCCTCATAGAGAATCGAAGGGGAATCAGAAAATCCTCGTTGTTTCCTATGGTAAAACTTGTTTTCCGTGATCCAGTTCTCTCATTTATACATTATTCTACTCATGGGTCGCAAGGCCTCTGGTGGAGGTGGCTGCTCCCCGCCCCAACCGGTAAGATCGGGATCGACCTTCCCGATCCTGGTTACAATTGCTAAAAGATGGCGCGAATGCTCAACAATATTCAGCCAAAATAACGTATAATTCAAGGTATCTAAATTCTACGCAATTAGTTAGACCTCCACCCAAAAAGTGTTTGCCTTTGAACTGAGATTGTAGTGATGCTTAGAGGGTCTACAGCGCTCTCACCTCTTCTACGCCGTCTCTTCCCCTTGTGACAAGAGAGGGTTTCCTTCTTCTCGTCCGGCGTTTCCGCCCCCCTACCGGTTTCGTCTCACGGAGGTTCATCTCCTTGCCTTGGCGGGGTGAAAGTCTTCAGCTGGGACACTTGCGCATCTCCAACGAAATCACCGGAGTTTGGGTCCTCCAGCCGATATGTCAAAGGAGTGGTCCTTTCTTGCACTACAAACGGCCCCTCAACTTTTTCTCCCAAAGAAGCCGTGATACCATGAATCGCGTCGGAAATAAGATGATTTTTGCGCAATAGGAGGTCTCCACGTTTGTAGAAGACAGCTCGATGACGCTTGTCGTAGTGCAGTTTTTGCGTGAGCTTCGAATCCTCTAAATTCAAGCGCGCCTGGTCAATTGCATCATGCAGCCTACTTTTCAGTTTCTCGGCGTAGGTGACTGTGCTTCGATTTTCGGAAGTATTTCCTGGTATCAACTCCCAGTCCAGGGGTGCTTGAAGCTCTCGGCCTAAGTTTAAAGCGGCGGGCGCATACCATGCCGCTTTGTTCTCGCCTGAACGCAAAGCAAAGCCTAATTCTGGGAGACGGGCGTCCCAATCCTTATGTCGTTCGACATAAGAAATTATCATTGGCTTTATAGTTCTACACATCCTCTCAGTCAGATTTGCCTGAGCGTGATAAGGGGCCATCGTCTTAGGGCGTATGCCGAAATCCGAACAGGCCCTTTTGAACTTTTTACTAGAAAACACGGATGCATTATCAGTTATAACCTGTCGTGGGAATCCATATCGACAGAAACCTTCATACATTTTATCAGTAGTCATTTTCCTAAGCGGGTAGAGTTCTGCCCACTTTCTATAATGATCTATTTTGACGAGTAGGTACTGAATTCCCTTGGCGCTTGGAGTGTAGGGAGCCATTAATTCAGCGGTTACCAATTCAAAAGGCCTTTCACTGGAGACGCTAGAATGTAACCCGGGAGTTAACTGCTGGGATGGCTCACTTTTCTGGCACACCCCGCAACCCCTCACATACTTGATAACGTCCCGCTTCATCCCCGACCACGTGACTCGGATTTTTAAAACCACTTTCGAAGCATTTTCAAGCCCGTCTTCATCCTCCTCGTTCCAAGGAGCGAAGTACCTAAACAATAGGCCATCTTTGTACATTATATATTGATTTAGTACTGTCCCGGCTTCCAATGCCGTTTTCGGACTTTCAGAGCTTCTAACCCGCTCTAACTCAGCGATAATCCTCGCTAATCCTAGATCAGTAACTTGAACTTATGATGGCTTTCCTGTCGAAAGGCATCCCCTACTCATGGGAATGGTTTTCTCCCTATACGGAGTCAGAAGAGTTTTCCTCTGCAACCGCCAACGTCACCACCGCTTCTCCCTGACCATTCTCGGAATCAAAAGGGACCCTGGATAAAGCATCCGCTACAATGTTCAATTTCGCTGGTTGGTATCACTCCTCGAAATTTTACGGCTGTAACCCCAAGGCCCAGCGGGCAAGTCTGCCCACCGGCTCCTTAAGGTGTCGTAACCACTTCAACTTAGGTTTCAATCACAAAGTCCGTACCCTCGACGTACATTCGGAATTTCCTGAGGACGTTTACCACAGCAAGACATTCCAATTCCGTCGTCGAGTAGTTGCGCTCCTCCGACACGAGTTCCCGGCTTATAAAAGCTATAGGGGTTATCCCTTTTCCGCCTTTCTGCTCTAACACAGCGCCTAAGCCCTTTAAACTCGCATCACATTTAATGAGAAAATTCTTATTTAAATCCGAGAGTGTAAACTTCGCTGTGTTTTGAACCTGCCTACTTAGTTCCCGCATAGCATTGTTATGGGTATCCTCCCAATGCCATTTGGCATCGTTTTTCAGCAAATCATACAACGGCGTTTAATAAAAGTATCGTTTCTCCGGGAGATATTCGTACAGTATTTCTAAAACGGTTAAACCCCGCAGATGAACTTATCGAAATTCGAAATATTTTTTAATATACTAATATTTCAATTGAAAAACAATTTCAAATACAAGTTAGGCTTTTAAAACCGAAATTTATAAAAATGGAGTGATAGTCATCGTCATAGAGAAAGGTTTTTCGCAGCTAATAAAAAGTGGTTGAATGTTAATTTACATTTGGGAGTCGAGGAAGCGCCTCAATTGGAGAAGATCCGCTCTGAGGGTCGACCAGAAGTATCCTGGGAAGAAGGTTCGAGTCGTTCTTATCGGCGTCTTGTCACTGGACTCCAAGACCAATTAGGTTCAGAACTAATATTGAAACTTTCCAAAGCTATCGCCAAGGTAATCGCAGATCAAGGTTATTCAAGGTTGGTTACGTTTTAAACGAATCGTTGAAAGCCCAAGCCAAGCGAACAAAATAGCAGAAAAATTTAAAAAGAACAAGGTAGCACTTGGTCTTCTTACACTCCAGATGAACCGCTAGCTTTTTTGAGAGATAAAGATATTTCCGTAAACATCTCAAGCGAAAGAAAAATGTTATCCTCAATAATTCAAGGTTTTTCAGTGAGACTTGTGAGATATCACGATGAGGATTCTCGACCCGTACTACATCTACACTGTGAGATTATCGGGAAACGTTTTTTTAATAAAAAACCCGATAGTACGTTTTTTAAAACATGGTTAATATATAAACACTTGCCCCGTTGTATAAGATTTACTTGCTAACTCATCTACTTCCTTTATGATGTTTTAATTAATTTAATAAATATTCACTCTTTAAAACTCGTTTCTTGACTTGTCGACCTACTTCGTCTTCCGAGCTTTGTTGGATCTTTGGTACTCTTGAAAAATCCAACAAAAATGTTATCCTCAAGAATTCAAGTTGGTTAGTGAGACTTGTATATCGGTTTCTTTTAACTCTCTACTTCGCATTACCGCTAAATGGATTATCGAGACACAGCGTGAAGTATTGAACCAATTTTCTAAGTCTACCTCCTGGGGTTTTGACGGCAGTGCAGGCCAATCAATATACAAGGAAATCCACACTGGTAATGAATCCTTTGATCTGAATTCTTTGCTAGCGACCACTGTCACTAGACTTCAGCTAAAATCGTTAGACGTGGTACTATGGCAGAACCCTGCGCCTCAGTCGGCTCGCTACTGTCGACCTCTTTCTTTGAAGTTCTTGAAGGAAATTAAATAAACTATATTGACTGAAAAACAGTCAGTCGACTCAGAAATGGAAAATCTTCGAGAATTTACATGTTACCAAGATCTTGAATTAAACGTCCCGACTAAAGTGAGCTTGAAAATTAATTGTACGATTTTTATTAAAGAGTGTGCACCGCCCACCCTCTGGATACGCGGGTGGGCGAACCAATACAAAAGCCGTTGAAGCCATGTGATTTCCTATCGTTTGATATATAATTTACCATCCTACGTTAAAGAGTATCCCCAGCCCACCCTCAGGATAACCGGGTGGATAAACCAAATTAACCAATACAAAAGGTGTTGAGGCCATGTGATTTCCTATCGTTAGATAGACGGATAGTATCAAAGGTGAAATAGGTAAGCAAAACACGACGAACTTAATTCTTTTAAATTATTGAAATTAGTGGAAATATGATTTAAAGAAATTCTTAAACTGAGATTAAAATGGGTTTATTTTAGGAAATGTATATAAAACATTTGGGTAGTTTAGGCACCAAAAGTTATGTAAATTCGCAAATTCATAAAAAAATACCCATTAATTTATAAACTAGTTTTTTCGATCACTCTCCCTTTAAGGGGGTTGGTCGTAGAGGGCGGAAATTAACGGCACTGCGTGCGCGTCAAAGAGTTTTATCGAATGAGAACAACTTGTTTTTTTCGGTCACTCTCCCTTTAAGGGGGTTGGTCGGTGCGGGCGGTAATTAACGTCACTGTGTGCGCGTCAAGGAGTTCTATCAAATAAGTCCAACTTGTTTTTTCCGGTAACACTCCCGTTAAGGGGGCTGGTCGGAGGGGGCGAAAATTAACGGCACTGGGTGCGCGTCGAAGAGTTCTATCGAATGAAACCAACTTGTTTTTCGGTCAATCTCCCTTTAAAGGGGTTGGTCGAAGGGGGCGGTAATTAACGGCACTGCGCGTTCTATCGTTTGATATAAAAAGTACCATCCTAAGTTAAAGAGTTGACTTTAATGTATTGTTATTAAAGGGGGGGTCCAAATTGTGCCACTTGTTTACCTTACAGACTTGAAACTGGCCATCGGTAAAAGTTGTGTAGCCCCACACTGTAATTCAAACTTCCCGCCAAGCCCTTGTTTGAGGTTCACTTGACCTTAAACGCCGTAAATATACGTAAAATAACGCGGAAAAAGGAAAGACAATTGCAACAACTTAACTAGCCAAATACAAACTATAAAAGTGTTCAAGGCTAAAGGTTCAAGCGTGAAATTCACGAGGTTGGCGTGGCTCGTGGCCAGCAGCTATCTGGGTTCAAATCCCGGCGTCGTCAATAATATAAATTATTTAAACTAAATTATTTTTCGCAGCTCCATCTACCGTGTCGTCGCTTTCCACGACAAACAAACTACAACACCTAATGACATTCCGTCCATAGCAATAGTCCCCCTTCGATATATATATATATATATATATATATATATATATATGAAAGAAAATTATGGAAGATTTTGAATATTAGTTTTGATTTTGAATATTAGTTTTGATTTTTAAACTATAAAACAAAAGACTGCTACTACACGGATTTAAAAAGTCACATTTAAAAGCTTTCGAACCGAGGTCCTTCCTCAGCTAGTCAATATTAAGTTAAAAATAAAGAAGGACCTTGGATCCAAAAGCTTCAAAATTAATGTGATTTTTCAAACTTCTTGAAGTAGCAGTCTTTTATAAAATTTAAAAACCATTTTTAAGTACAAATTCTTTTAGAAATTTAATTGAGCCAAATAATCTTTAATTAAATTTGATTTCTGGCAAAGTATAAATTTTCTTATTTATCACAAATATCCAGTACTACTTTACGGTACGATGCTTCAGCATTTTGTGAAGTCTTCGTGCACCCTTTAATTAAGAGGGCTCTTCGAGCACTCTGATAGTTTAAACTTGTGAGTTTTCAAGCAGTTACATATTTCATTTGACTGCTGATCCATTAATCCGAACTGGGAAAAAGTAACGTGACGAATGCCTTGTTGTAAAATCTTCAATATAATCTACAAAACCATAAACTGAAACTCTGAATAGCTCCCAGGTTTGCCATGCTAGACATTTAGGGTTATTATTGTTATAGACACATTTTTATCTTCATAAATTCTTCCTATGGCCCACTTTTCAAAGAACTTTAATCCATTTAACATGAATTTCACTGAACTCGAATTCACACCATGAACAGCCTTAAGTGACAGTAATCCTTCTTCAAAGATATCGTGACAGGCTTTGAGGAATTCGTAGCAGGCCATTACCTTTGGTCGATCAACCGGTCGCACGATCCAGAAGAATATCACCAAATTTCCCTCTTGGCCCACCTGCTCAAGGTCACTGAGCATATTATGGCTTCATCCATTACTGCCCACCTTGACTACTACGACGTTCTTACTCCCGCACAACACGATTTTCACTCTGGCCACAGCACTGAAACTCAGCTCCTCAACTGTGCGGATACATGGTTCTCCGGTCTTGAGGAGTTCCCACAGGTCGATGTCATCTTTCTTGACTTTCGGAAAGCGTTTGACACTGTCCCCCACCAGGTCCTCCTGACCAAGCTCCACTCCTACGGCGTTCGTGGTTCTACGCTGCTGTGGCTCGCGGCATATCTGGAAGGCCACGAGTTCTGGGCTGTGCTCCCAGGTGCCGAGTCTGCCTGGCACCCAGTTCCCTCGGGTGTCCCACAAGGGTCTGTCCTCGGTCCTCTGCATTTTACCATCTACGTCAACAATGTCGACACCGTAGTTGTCTCTTGGCTCTGCATCTACGGCGGCGATGTGGCCCTGTCAAGGGCGATTGGGGTGCCAGTCGATCACTATACGCTACAAAATGATCTCGACCAAATTATCTCTTAGAGCGCCCGCTGGAAGCTTCAACTGAACCCCTTAAGTGTAAGGTGCTTTCCCTCCACCGCCAGGGCTCTAAGCCTCACGCCTACCGCTACCACCTCTCTGGGGAGGCTCTTGAGCACGTCAAGACATTCAAATACCTTAGAGTGAGCGTCACTTCTACGCTTTCTTGGATTCTCACATCTCGAAGATCGTTTCCCAAGCGCATCGTGCGCTTGGATTTCTCCGGTGTCACCTGCACGGTTGCTCCTTCCCCACGAAAGCCTCCGCCGTCAAGACTCATGTGACCCCAATCCTGGACTACTGTTCGTCCGTGTGGTCTCCTTACACGGCAGCATCAATCCACAAGATTGACATGGTTCAACGGAAGGCTGTTCGTTTCGCTATGTCTATTGGCTACTCGTGGGACGTCAGCATAACTAGGGTCCTCCAGAACGTCCACTGGCCCTCCCTCCGGTCGCGTCGGGGAGTAAAGCGCCTCGTGATGGTCCACACTATCGTCTATAAAACTCACGGCACTCTATCTCCTCTCTTCCACTCCATTTCGGGCTGGGCTCGACCCCCTCGTGGCGGTCAGCGTGGACCGCACTACGTTCTCCCTTTCATGAGGACTTCAACTCGATGGCAATCTTTCGTTCCTTCGTCACTGAAGGTATGGAATGCCCTTCCAGACCACCTTAAATGCATTGGGGACCGCTCAAATTTCGCCCGCGAGCTAAACCCTTATTTAACCTGACCTCATTATCCTGTGTAAATTTCCCTGTATACAGGGTGTCTCAGTTTGCTCGATCAGGCCATTTTTCTCAAAATGTATTTTTGCTAGGGTTCTGAAATTTACAGGGTTTATTTGTTAGGTATGGAAGGATTTGGTTACTAAATTTCAGTAAAAGCGAACGATTTTGTGCCGTTTTGGAAAATTTATATTTTCACCGGTAGGTGTCACGCAAAATGTTTCACTCGAAAAGTTGTGGGGCATAGTCGAAAGTGTAAAAATAATTTTGGTTCGGTTGAAAAAGACCTATTTTTCACTGAGTTTGGAGGTCGGGGGAAAAACAAGTTGTACTGGCAGGCAATAGCCTTTAACGAATTGTAGGTAACATGCATTTCAGTTTTAAGATTTCGAAAAATAAACAAATAATAATTAGCCCAAGTGACAAATATTTTTTAATGACTTCTACAAAATGTTTTCAAAAATGCCACCTTCTGATGCAATGCACAAATATGCACGATGTTGCATATTGCGAAATTCTCCCCGAACCATTTCTGGAGTCACCCGGCGACATGCTTCGATGATTCTTTGTCGTAAATCTTCAACGCTCGTCACTGGTGTTTGGTATACGTAGTCCTTTACGAATCCCCAAAGAAAAAAGTCGAGTGGTGTTAGATCAGGGGATATTGCAGGCCAACGAACAGGGCCAGTTCTTCCGATCCATCTTCCAGGAAACTCGTCGTTTAGATATGCAACCACGTCACGATATTGGTGAGGTGGCGCCCCATCTTGCTGGAACCAGATGCGTCTGTACTCGGCCAGAGGAATGTCGTCCAACCCGTTGGATATTTCATTTTGAAGGAACTCCAAGTAGTTTTGACCGTTTAGACGATTTGGCAGGAAGAACGGGCCAATAATTCTGTCACCTAACAGACCAGCCCACACATTTAAGCGAAACTGCACTTGGCGGCGGTGAGGAAATCCCCAGTGTGGATTATCGTTGTCCCACATATGTTGGTTTTGACGGTTGAAAGGCCCATCTCTTCGTCGGACATCAGTAGTTGATCGTGAAAATCCTGGTATGCGTCAGCCATGAGGCAAAACCAATTGCAGAAGTCGAGTCGGCACTGTCTATCACCGTCATGCAGTCCTTGGTGAAGTGTCGCTCGATAAGGATGAAAATGGTGTCTTTTGAGTGTTTTCCAAACGTAGTTTCGATCCAACCCTAAGTCAAAGCTGGCAGTCCAGACGCTCGCTCGAGGATAGGCGACGAAGAAGCAAGTATGGTGTTTACCATGTCGATGTCCTGGAGACCACGACCACGAAACCTCGGATTGATATTACCCCAGTTGTCGAAGTCGCGGACCACTCTAAGAACCGTCGTATGACTTGGTCTGCAATTGGGAAATCTTCGTCTAAATAACTGACTTACTAGAGTAGCATTACGACGACCTTCTCCGTAAAATGATTCTAGCATATGAGCGCGCTGATCTCGAGTGTAAAGAGGCATACTGGACAACAATCGGCCAAACTGAGATAACGTTTTAACTTTGCAATGTAAACGCTTTAAATACTACTCGGACAATTGATATTTCACGTTAAAAAACAACAAAAGAAAAATAAGCGTAATTTTTGGTCTACAAATCTTTGTTTGACGATCTTACTCGTAACCACGTCGAAATGGAAGACGCGGTCTTTATCTACTTTGTCTAATTAGGTGTTGAACGTAATAATTTTCTTTAACAATAAGTTTTTGCAGATCTGATTATTAACTACATAGCTGAAAGCATAAGTTCCCTAAAATAAATGTACATGTGTGTTGTGATTATGTACGATTGTTTACGTTAAAGGTTATTGGCTGCTAGTACAACTTGTATTTCCCCCGACCTCCAAATCAGTGAAAAAAAGGTCTTTTTCAACCGAACCAAAATTATTTTTACACTTTCGACTATGCCCTACAACTTTTCTATTGAAACATTTTGCGTGACACCTACCGGTGAAACAATAAATATTCCAAAACGGCACAAAATCGTTCGCTTTTTCTGAAATTTAGTAACCAAAGCCTTCCATACCTAACAAATAAACCCTGAAAATTTCAGAACCCTAGCATAAATACATTTTGAGAAAAATGGCCTGATCGAGCAAATTGAGAAACCCTGTATACTCTTTGATTTCACTGTTTTATAAATTTACCTTGCAAACTACTGCACAGCCCTCTGGCGTGATGGGCATCGCCTTTTGCCGGAATAAAATACTTTAGAACTTTAGAACATTGGATTGGCATTATTGTAGAGCTCACCCATAACTTGTGTGTGTTGCATAATACTAGCCGGTGTCATGTTTATTTTGATCCATGTGGGATTTTACAGGCCTTTTCCCCGAACAAATGCATCACAATCAACTCTGTGATTTTCCCGAGTCTTCATGTCCTTATTTTATTGCCATCCAAAACGAAAAACACTTTTTGTGAAGTCCCGTTTCCCATCATCTTGTGAGTTGTATAAGGCATTTATCATTTTTTTCAATTGATTGGTTGGACATACCAGCCCATAGACCCACGCATCTTATAAATATGGATTTCAAAATTTGGTATTTAAACAAAAATCAAGGTATCCATCCTCGTTCACAAATGGCTCTTGCACACGACTTTGTCTCATAAATGTCATGCTGCTGCTACCTCCATCACAGACTAGAACTCCTACTTCAAAGTCAACACTATGGAAACCAAACAAAGCCTTTATTGTACAACTTGTAATTGCAGCATGTGCCACTGTCTTTGCAAACATGACCAATGACGTCAAACTTTGCGGCAGCACAGTGCCATAAAAATTGCAGAACATACTCAGCTTGAAGCAATTCTGAAGAAGTTTTGCATTTAAAAATATCTTCCAAAGAAGCGAAGTTGGAGGAATCCACTGCACATCCAATAAATTCCCCATATTTTGAATTCCACATAATTGTTCCAATTATCCTCAAGTCGTCGATAATAAGCGCTCCCTCTTTTGTAGTGTTAGAGTATCCGGGATGGTCTATTAAAAACTTATCAAATCTTTCTGACTCTCTTTGCAGATACATGTAGTCCAGATGGCTTTTACTCGGAATTCTACGGATTTTATCATTTTCTAGTATGGGCACTAGAAAATTTAAAATTAAAATTAAGCTAGTGCCTCATAGGCAGCAGAAGAGCGGGGAAATACAGATAGCGCTATCCCGTAGGTTAGCGGATTCCATCTATTTCCATTAGAGCCTTTGTTGCATTTTTTTTATCTTTGAGAAAGTCGTTATCTGGATCTTTCATACACTGAGAGAAAAAATCCCTGTTCAAATTACATTCAAGTGTTGGAAGCAGGGGATGCCAAGACGTTTCTGTAAATATAACAGCTTATTCCGTATTATAATATTACAAGTATTTTTATGTTAATTTAACATGATGAAATAGCTGTAAATAACACAGTAATGAAGTCTGTCCAATCAACATGAATAACAGTCTGGAGTACGTGAACCTTTTACGTAATTTTATTGGCATATTAAAGTTGGTTTTACACATCCATCGGTAGAAAATACTTTTTACATCTCAGTAAATTCGATAAGTAGCAAATAATTAATTCAACAAACAATATTGTAGAAAATACACTAACACGTTTAGAAAAATTTACGAATATGAAACTGAACTTTTGACGTGGTACCTAGGAGAGAAACAGCTAATATGCAGGGCTTATCACACATTTTTCAATAAAATATAATTTTAAGGTTATCCGAACAGACAATTCGATAAAATCCGGGATTAGACGGGTAAAATGCCTCAGAGAGACCCAATAATGTACAACTAGTTCTTTGGGTTTTAAAAATTAGGCTATGTTCAATCCGTTTTGGTCAGTAGTTTTTAAAGTTTCACGCGTAAGGTTGATTTCTAGTACATAGCTAAGGTAGCCTACGTAAAGAGACTATATTCCAAAATATAGCACGTTTATAATTTACATGTTTACGAAATTACTGATACACAGCTATTTCACTAGTAAAAATGATTTTGGTTGAAAAATAGCAATGAAATCAGAAGATTTTTGAACCAAAATTTCCATGTTTTACGAGGTAACTGGGTTTTCAGGTTTGCCAGATAGATACAAATCTAATTGTGAGCCTCTCTGGTTCAAGAGAAATCGGGCCAAGCCTCATGCCTCTCGATAATCCAAAGTAAATAATCACGTAAGTAGTATTTTACCGATTTGTTTATTGCTGTAAATCAATTCGACAAACGACTAAATATTAAAACGCTCGCTCTTTTCTGAAAGAAACACTCGTTTAAGTTGTATAAAATATCTCACGGTTTTTATATTTATTCATTTTTCTTATTTATTTCGTACAAGTTGTATTACGTTTTAATTAATATTTAATTTAAACCATTTGAGGCCGATAATGGATGGCTATAACCACAAAACATATAATGACTCTATCAGTAATAGATTTCAAATAGAGCTATATAAAGTGAATGTTTAGTCAATCCCTGTCTTGGGCAGTGCACCCAAAAATATAATTTTGGACAATATCGGAATCGAAAACATTTCCATATCACTTCTTGGTCTGTAGGGTAAATGATTATAAAAGAAATTACCATGCATGATGCATAATTAAATTTACGGGGTTCAGATGCTATTAACTAACGAGGAGACTACCCGAGGTGGTAATCACCGATTTTGTTGAAACTAGGTGGGTACGAAGACCTTATGGTAACAAAAATTTCACCAAGGGAAAAGTTGCAATGGGCATTAGTTTTGCCATGGCAACCGAAAATGTTTTTGACAACACAGTATATTTTCAAATTGAAAATGACATGGGAATCTGAGCACTTCTAAATAATTCTAATAATAATTCTAATTAAAATTATTAATTTTGATCAAATTGAAACAATTAAATTATATTTTATTAATTTTGATAAAATTAATTTATTACCTTAGATTTGGCGATTAGTTGGTAAATATACAACTTTTTATCTTTATATTTCGCTTTTCTCCATTTTTACCAATTCTGATCAAATTTGATCAAATTGACCAAAATTCAACAAAATATCATAAAATTAATTTCATTTGTCAATTTTGATCTATTTTTTGGTTTTGAAAATTTTCACAGGGGGGACCCTTAGAAGCGCTCAGATTCCCATGTTATTTTCAATGATAAAATAAATGTACTGTGTTGTCAAAAACATTTTCGGTTGCCATAGCGAATCTAATGCTCATTGCAATTTTTCCCTTCGTGAAATTTCATGTTACCATAAGGTCTACACACCCACATAGTTTCAACAAAATCGGTGATTATCACCTCAGGTAGTCTCCTCGTAAGTAGATTAAGGGTCTCCGATGAATTATACGTTTGAAGTTGGTAAATTGGAATTAATGGATTCCAGTATATCTACAGGGTCAGATGTGCGAAATTGTTTTGGAGGATTCGCTGGTTCTTGGACTTGGGAGTGAGAACGCTGATTAGCCATTTAAAATCCACAGCTTGTCTTCTTCATTTTCATCTTGGGGTTTCTCCATTTTTCTTCTTAATTCAGTCTTTTATATACCTTCGGTGATAAAAAATGCTTCAATTTATTATCATTGGTTTTATAATTGCATTAAAGTCAGTGGCGGCGCCAGGGGTAGGGTAATCAGGCTATAACCTACTTTTCATTTCACTTAGGGGCCCTTTCCATCTTTAGGGTTTTAGCAATTTGTATAGAGGGGCCCATAATTCATAAAAAGTATAAGCCTACCTCTATCAAATTCCAAGCGCTGCCACTGAAGAAAGTCTTAACATTTTAGAGCTCGACATTCTGGACAAGGATACATCCTATTCGAAAGTTTTTTCTTTAGACGCATTAAATGGGGGAGTGAAATAAGCCAAACACTTCCGATTCAACACGTTCAAATAGGGAAAACACTTCTGAAGTTTCTTAGCGTCCTGTATTGTTCCCAATTCGTCCTGTTAACAAAATAGTAAAAAAATAGTGGAAAAGTTTGTACCTTTATTTTAATCCCAGCAACTCTGCTTTCAAATTACGTACATTATCATCTCCCAGAAAATGATCAGAACATATTCGGGCAAGGCTCTCATTAATATTGTCAGCTCTTTAGCAACGTTCCTTACAAACTTTTCTAATTGGTGAATTGTTTGGGAAATATGTGAAACACAACATAAAAATCATCAGAATTTGATAAGGTTTTACAAGAATGGTTTTTACAGACAGCTACAGCGCAGAGTGTTCCAGCCAAAATGCAAATAAATTGTGTAAGCTAGGTAAACTAACTTGTAAAAACCATATATAGCTATATAATATGGTTTTTAAAAGTTAGTATATGCTGTCATGAATTTCATTGACGGATAGACTTGGCTTGAAATAAGTAAAATATAAAAGGGAACTAGGTTGGCATTGGCTTGGCAAAATATTATGCCTTGGGAAATTTTCACCAGTCAGTCAGTCCCACCAGGACAATGCACCTAAATGTGAACTTTGATTCCTTACATCATCTGTAAAAGCAAAATAAAAAACTATTATTTATAAAAAATTTAATTTACACATAATATTATATAAAAATAATGTATAATATTATATTAAAATATTGTATAACATCATATTAAAATATTGTATAATATTCAATTAAAAAGGTGTTTATTGCTTGTAAGATAACATGTTTGCACACTTTTTACAATTTTACAGGAACGAAAGAAAAATATAATACTTCTACGTCAAATACGAAAATTCGTTATACAACATCATAGTCAAGCCTAAGTAAAGAAAATTCTAAAAAGTAATCAGTTAAATGACGTTGTCGGATAAAATAGATGTAACACATTTGTTGTCTCATTCTACAACTACTATAACTACTATAAGATTTGACCTCGGGATTAATTTTATGACCTAAAATATTCAAATATTGTATAATATTATATTAAAATATCGTATAATATTATATTAAAATATGAAATGAAATGAAAAGTTTATTTAACGTGTTCAACAACAGTTACAAATTGAACCTACAAGGTTGGACACGGGAAGCGTGTTTATTAGAAACACATTTTGATAAAATCAGGAATACATTTTTATAAGTTTATAATTTTAGGAATACTTTTTTATAAGTTTTTGGTAAATTGGTTTAACAGGTTTGATACTGAAAACGTGTATAGTAGGGATATGTATTTCAAGTTTTTGATATTTACAAGAATTTTTAATTTGTAGGTTTTACAGTGTTTTTAACGTGGAGTATGTGGAAATATTTTACAATAAGAAAAATTTTACATACGATAACTTAAGGGTTTTATGTTTTCTTTTAAGTTCAGTATATCAGCATATTTACACGAAAATTAATCTATAGTTTCGGGAAAAAATTGCAAGTCGCCTGCAATCTGCTTAACGGAGAAACAAGTGTGGTGCCCCCGAATGTTGTTTTCTGACGGGTGCCCTGACTGGGGACGTGGAAATTGAGCGAGTTGGTTAGCTCTATAAATTGGGAGGCGCATATGACTCTTTTGATAAGAACGAGTTCCCTTTTTTTAGCGTACAGCGCCAAAGGCTCCAATCTTAGGTGGTAGTGCAGACTGGTTTGATCGTAGGGTAGCCTGGGAAGAAAGTGAGTGTGCGCAAGCTCAATAAATTTTCTCTGGACGTTTTAAACTCTCGTTAATAGGTAATTGGCGCATCCTCCCCACGATACCATGTCAAATGTGAGCCTAGAGCGCACTAGGCTAAGGTAGAGGGTTTTGAAACAATTCACCGAGTCGAGATCTTTTGCCAGGCGTAAAAGTCCAAAAAGCGTTCTTCGGCATCGCCCTACTACCATAGCCACGTGCTCACGGAAATAAAGACCAGAGTCCAAAATGGTTCCCAGGTCTTTTAATACGCAGGTGCGGGGTACTGGCGAGTGGTTAATTTGGTAAATGTACATTAGCTCGTGGCATTTTCTTGAGAATGTAATAAGTTGGCTCTTAGCTTCGTTGATAATTAAATTGTTTGCAGTGCACCAAGACGATATTCTGGAAAGGTCGTCTTGTAGTTCTTTGCAATCATCGATGTTTCTGACGGTCTTATAGATTTTATTATCATCCGCGAATTGCTTGAGCTTAGAGTGGTGAACGACGGATGGTAAATCATTGGCATAGATATTATAGAGCAGGGGCCCTAGGGAACTGCCTTGGGGGACCCCGCAGGTGGTAGGGAACGAGACTGAAGTCAGACTGCCATTACATTTGAGTCTGTTGGTCCTGTTACTTAAGTAGTCCTTTAACCAGAGCGAGGCCTTGCCGACAAAACCGTATTGGTTTAACTTATGGAGAAGCAATTTGTGCGAAACTCGGTCAAATGCTTTTGATAAATCTATTGACATCAACTTGGGCACGAGTTAGAACTGGTGGCATAACATCGTTGAGAAAAGTTACATGGTTTGTTTCAACCGATCGGGCTCGGAGAAACCCGTGCTGAGAATCGGTGAAATGGGGCTTGAACCAGTCGTAGATAAGTGTCTGCATTGCAGCGTCGTAGACTTTGGCAAAACAGCATAACCGTGAAATAGGGCGGTAGTTAGCGACATCCCCGGAGAAACCAGATTTGTACACGGGAGTGACTACGGTAAATTTCCACAAAGAGGGGAAAGTGCCGGCCGCAACGGAAAGATTAAATATAAGAAAGAGAAGTGGGACAACCCTTAATTATAAAAATAGGAATGTTATCAATACCAGTACATTTGGACGGTTTGATTTTATTGATGGCAGAGTGGATTGAGGCCTCACTAACGTGTATATGAGACATAATATGCTGCACAGAGTTGATGTTTTCGACGAAGTAGTTAGTATAATATATAAAAAAATATTGTTTTATATTATATTAAAATATTGTTTTATATTATATTTAAATATTCTATAATATAATATTAAAATATTGTATAGTATTATATTAAAATATTGTATAGTATTATATTAAAATATTGTATAATATTATAATAAAAGATTGTATAATATTATAATAAAAGATTGTATAATATATAAAAAATATTGTTTTGTATTATATTAAAATATTGTATAATATATAAAAAATATTGTTTTATATTATATTAAAATATTGTATAATATAAAAAAAATATTGTTTTATATTATATTAAAATATTGTATAATATAAAAAAATATTGTTTTATATTATATTTAAATATTGTATAGTATTATATTAAAATATTGTATAATATTATAATAAAATATTGTATAATATATAAAAAATATTGTTTTGTATTATATTTAAATATTGTATATTATTATATTAAAATATTATGATAAGCTAACCTGGCAAAAATGTGGACACATATACAGGAAAGGTTTCATCCATGGTTGCATCAGGTCCTTAGGCTACCCACTGACGTTATAGCTATTGTAGAAGACCGAAAAGCAGACGACGGGAAAATGAAAACCCCTTTAAGTAGGCAACCTTTATTAGCATATAGTATATTAATCTTAGCCAATCGTATGCTGTTAGGATAATCTTACCAGATTAGCGAGTCACTCGTAGTTAGACAACAAATTACTTCTCTGAGCTTTTATTTAACTAGATTCATGAAATAAATTCAGATTACAACGTGTTTCCCCAGTCTCTGTACATGATATTTACTAGTTTTGTTAAGGTGAAAGCATGATTTTCTTTAATTATAAACCCTTAAATTTAATTTGACTTGATGAGCTAATTCAATTAAAAAATTATTATTAATATTTATTAATGAGGAACAAGGACAATATCCCCCAAGACATAATCTGACATTGGTTTCCTAGATCCATACAACAAAATGATAAAAGATCTATTTTAATTTGAATATCGGCGCAAATAAAATTGAAAATGAAATGAAAACCATTAATTTCAAAGATATGAATGACATATAACAAAAAAGGGTGAAACAAAATAATTTTATGCTATTTCTTTGCCTGGAAATGACATGTTTTGAAGTGCTTTTTAAAATATGATATTTTTTCCTTTGGTTTATTTTTAATTTTTTGAACATGGGTGATGAGTTAAAGTTATGGATGACTTAATTACCTCAAGGTATTATTGAAACTTTATTTTTGTTTTGTAAACTTGCTTAAACCCTGGCTATATTTGGAATTTAATTAAAAAATGAGAGATTCTGGTGGTCTTTTAAAAGATTTCTCTTTGTTCCATTTATGAGATAAATACATTAAACTATTCAAATAAAGACGTAACTGTTGGTATTTCTTTTAAAAAAAGTAAATAGACTTTTTATTTATTTATTGGCTCAAACATTGCTAAATATGGTAATGTAATATAAGCTTGATATTTTGGGAAATAGAGTAATTTTTAAATCAATGTCTCTTATTATTGGCAATAGTTCCAAGTCATAACGTGGTATGTATACTGCAAGAAAGCAAACTGAACGGTTACAGACCGAGAGTTAGCCTGGAATTTGGTTTTCTGAATTTTTATAAACAATATGCACAATTGTCATATATTAAACGAATTAGGGAGTTTATTTAACAAAAAAGGCGATGACTAGTTTTGCTATCCCATTAGGCCATATCATTAGATATTAACTTTTATTTTGGTTTAGAAATAAAATCCTGATTCATTACCATTTCTAGAATCCATTATTTTACAGTATTCGCCAAGGCTTAAGTGAAAATAATTTTATAGGTTTATTATTTATTTTTAAGTTTAGAAAACCCTTTACAATATGATTTGATATAAATAATATTATAATATTACGTAAATAATATAAAATAAATTATAGCGAAAAAAAGTGATTTGTTGTCTATATCTACGAGTAACTCGGTTATACGCTAAAACAATCCTAACAGCAGACGATAATGAATTTTTTATCGCCCGTGATTGGCTGAAGTATTCGAAAGGTTCCAGAGGTTGCCACTACATGGTGGTAGCGCTGATCAGGCATATAGCTAATTGCTCCTTTCTCGCAAAGAAAACAAGTAGTCTTTTTCTGCGGGATAACTAACTAACATTCCGCTTGACTTAATTTTATAGTACATCGGAAGCCAAGAATTCAAATTGACGATTGTGGCCGCCTTCTTTCGTTCGTCTACAATATTTCATAGTTAAAAATATCCAGCTCTATGTATCAGGAGTACACTCTGTTTGAAAAGTCTTCGACAGCTGAAATTTTTGCCCTCTTTTTAATTCTGCTAGAAAACTATAATAGATAGTTCGATGAAACCTATTGCAACTTTTATTTATTTTCCAATATCTTTCTTTATTTATCGGTTTCGTCCGCCAAAAATTAATAGTTTGGCCGGAACCGTCAAAACTCATTTTTGACAACTGTTTTAATATTGGTTCTACGGCACTGACTCACGCGTTTTTGAATTCACAATGGTCGATTCATATTTAGAAAGTGGAAAAATTATCCCTCTACAACCAACGGTTGAGAAGTTATAGCGTTTCCAAACTCTCCTCGAAACTAGGAAACACCTAAAATGCATCAAGCGATTATAAATAACGCAACTTCGACGACAATTTGGAAACGCGATAACTTCTCAACCGTTGGTTGTAGAGGGATAATTTTTCCACTTTCTAAATATGAACCGACCATTGTGAATTCAAAAACGCGTGAGTCAGTGCCGTAGAACCAATATTTAAACAGTTGTCAAAAATGAGTTTCGACGGTTCCCGCCAAACTATTAATTTTTGGCGGACGAAACCGATAAATAACGAAAGATATTGGAAAATAAATAAAAGTTGCAATTGGTTTCATCGAGCTATCTATTATAGTTTTCTAGCAGAATTAAAAAGAGGGCAAAAATTTCAGCTGTCGAAGACTTTTCAAACAGAGTGTACCTAGGAGCAACAAATACACCACACACATCACAAGAAGAACACAACGCGATTTAAGACGCCCATTTTCGTCTGTACATTTCCTAATGGCTAGACGCTTAAGTGCCTGCGAAAGTCTCGGAGGATTTCAATGGCCACCATGATATGGGCAGAACTCAAGCCGCGTCTTTGAGAAATATATTTCAACGGAAAAGGCACCAGGTTTTTGGCAACACGTAGCTTCTCAAAGTAAGTCTTTTCTCTAAGACGAGCTGGATAAAAAAGTAAAATGTTGAATATGATTATTCTTTGAGTCAAGATTATACAGTGGATCACTTAACGCCTCGCTATCACCTTCGGGTATTTGGAATAAAATAACAAGGAAAAAAAAATTGTAATATAAATCGTGTACCCGTGTGTTGGTGCTGGTTTGCTCAGATTGTTTATTTTAGTTTAAGGAGTGTAATTTAATTTTTTTAACAATATTTTTTAAATAACACTGAAATTAAATACTATATTAAAGAATTATACGTGAAAAATACAGCAATTCAAATATTCTTAGTTTTTTTTTGTAACAAGATGGCGTTGGGAGCCCAAAATGAATTAAAATGACAAAATAATGAATTCGAGGAATTTAAGTAATATTGTTTGAGAACTTTCAGTTATATAAATTATCTGATGTAAAATATTTTACTGAAAGTAAAATTAAAATTAGAAAATCTAACAAAAATATTAACGATTGCGAGATTCGAACTCACACCCGGTAGCTTCTAAAAGCACGTCCTAAACCATAACCCCGTCCTCTTCGCTATGTAAATTGTTCAAAAAGGAAAGTACGTATTTATATATAAAAACATCCAAGTCTTATCGATGAATTGAGAACGAAAGAGCCAGAAATAACCAAATTACAATTACATACAGGTGAAATCGCTCATTATTTAATTGCACAAACTCAATTTTCAACTAGATTTTATTATTTATGAATTATCTTTAATTTTGACTAGAAATTAAACCCGTTTGGCCTGACTGCTCGTATTTTCTCTACGTCGTTCGGCCATATTTTTATATTTCATATCTAGCCGGGAAGCCGAGAAACGCATGCGCGCAATGGTGAAACGAATATACTTCAACCTGTGTTCCCACGTCAATTTGACGTTGTATAGCGCTCTTGATGATCTACACAACGCAAACTAAGAGGAATTTCCCCCACTTGGCTACATTTTTTCGCGTTCCCAATCATACCCGATCACACCCTCACAGACACACCCACACACATGGACGATACCAGCCTATAATGACTCGTATACTAAAGTACACGATTCATAAAAATTAAGTCTTAAAAGAAAGTTTATCGTTAATAGATAATCTGAAGTGTTTTAAAAAATACAAATTCTGTGGCACCAATAAAATTGAAGTTATTGGAAAATAATTCAAATAGGGCTTCGACTAGGAAAACATGGTTAAAATCTAATACCGCGATTCTAGTCTATTATTTTAAAGGTGTATCCGTAATATATTGCTTATAACAACAGTCCTATTTCATACAATATAAAGTGTGCGTGCTAAATTTTAAAACCTGTGCATTAATGAAATTAACAATTTATAAAATGTGTGCACATGATTTGGTATTTTATTACAAAGAATACAATTATTTATTGAAATTTTTGTTCTTTTATAAAAAAAAAATAATATTAAAATTAGCTCACAAAATAAGGTCGCTCATTGATGGACCCCACGTATTTTTGGTAAACATAATTTAGTCATTTAGTGTACCGCAGGTGATTACAACGCGACAATAAAGTCGGCTGACGGTGATATTTCGACGGGTCAACGGACGGTTTTTGGGCAATGAGGGCTGACGGAAAAACCACACCGTCGGGCCGTCGTCTTTGTGCTGCTAGGAACCAATATCTGGAATCCTGGATATTCATCGTATAAATAATGTTAATAATTTTTATATTTTAATATTAATAAATTGTTATTCGGTTGTGGGATTTTTTTATTTTCTAAACCATTGATGTATTCAAAAGTCAATTGTTATATTTATATCGTAAAATCCAGAATTGTAGGACTTCAAAACTAGGTAGATTTCGAACACAGCCTCATGATTTGAACTTGGTGTAGACGAAGAAGTACGAACTTATTGGATAGGTTATAAAAAATGTCAATCGTAAACGGCTGGTATACCATTTTTTGCCTAGTAGACCGTAGACAGTCGTATACGTATTGACACCACCGTGTCACGTAAAATTAAGTTAATAAATTATCCTCCTGTTCTAAGTACTCATTGGTGTTTTCGTGAGTTGGTGACAAGTATAGTACGTTCAATTAGCTGCAGCAATTTGATATTTACAACTGAATTCAGAACAATTTGCACGTGTTTCAAGAGGTTGGATCGAAACACGGTTAAATGATAAATCAATGTTAAATGGCGAATTAATGTTTATTTTAGAATTTCATTGAACTTTTTCAAGTACAATATAAAACCTTAATAGGATTCCTTTTTAGTAAGACTTCTCAATAATGTGTACAATTTGACAATTTTGATTCTCTACGTTTAGCAAATTTTTGAGATGTAGCAGGAGGCACGATGTTAATAATTTGGTTAGGATTAACCTATTTCCTAGAAAAGTTCAATTCGCCTTTGCACTGACATAAACACCTAATTATTTTAGTTTGAGTTGGGTAAACTTGGCTTACTAAACTAATAAAGCAAATTTAAAAAATAATTAGATGTGCTGATTGCTGAATCCTGTTAGTCTGTGGCCGTCAACTACAAAATGTTTTATGGTGCATAGGGGTTCGAGAGTAAAAGTAGCACAACATAAATATTTAAAGAAATGGGAGCTGAATAGCACGTTACGAAGCTAATGTAGAAGCTTCTGAACGCAGTCTACGCATAAAATCGATTCAAATGTAAACGATGAAATAGTTGAACCAAGTGGAGGCACATCTCAAGTACTCAGTGTAGGTCAAACAAATGCCCTTAATGAAAAGTTTCAAACCCAATGGAATCATATTTTTCGATGGCTTACTTAAAAGAGAGATGTTGATAGTCTTTTGTAAAACTTGTCAATCCACTTCTATAGAAAACATTGTTGTGGAAACTGTTTCTTCCACAAAAAAAAGCTGAAATGCGTTTGCCCACGAAGGTTTTTGTAATTCGAAGAAAGCAATTGAAACGTTTAAAATTGACGAGAAAAGTATGTTTCACAGAGCTGCTGTAAATGGTACTCGAAACAATGTCAATGTTTCAAATGCGTTATAAGCAGCGAATGTTATAGAAATGAAAAATCTCGTGGAGCTGTGATACTTATCTTTTCTTCTAGAATGTACTGGGCCAAACAAGGTATAGCCCTAAGTGGGCATACAGATGAAACCTCTTACTCTTATCAAATATTACGCTTACGCTCCGAAGACGTGCCAAATCTCAAATATTGGTTAGAACGTAAAACAAAGTGGATTTCACATGACATTATAATAGAAATATTGTCCTTGCTAGCGAAATTTATTCTTCGACATAAAGTAAATTTTATCCAAAGTGCAAAATATTTTAGCATTTCAATTGACATATCAGTTAAAGAGCAAGTGGAATTCTGTTTTCGAATTGTAGATGAATATTTCGATATTCACGAATATTTTGTAGGATTTTACGATAAACTACTGCTGAAGATCTTTTTCAATACTATCTTCTGAACTTTTTCGTTGTGGACTCGATATGTCTAGCTGTCGCGGCCAGTGTTATGATAGATAAAGTAATGAAAGTGGGCGCCTATCAGGTCTTCGCGCTCGAGTTAATGAGGTAGAAAAAAGAGATATAAACGTTCATTGATGCGCGCATAATTTAAATCTAGTTGAACAAGATATACTTAAAAAAATACCAGCTGAACGAAATTTACTGAGAATAGCTAAAGATCTCATTTCATTTGTCAAATGATCGGCTCAACTAATTTCGATGTTTAAAAATATTCTGAAGACGCAGATAGAAATTTGCGATATTGTTGCCCTACTAGATACCCCCGAAACTTATGGTCGTACGTGCAAATAGTTTTATTTGTTTACTTTGTTTTCAATGGCGTGCCCCCCCCCCTAAACAAAATCCTGGCTACGCCACTGAGCGGTATAAAGACTCAAGCATATCTTCTCGAGGGGGAAGTCACTCGTAAATATTTTGTACACCCGATTGCTGATTTTAGTAAAATATTCGGTGATTTCCAGTGATTTCTCATAATTTTTCGGTGATTGCGAGTGCTTTCTCATAATGTTTCGGATATTTCTGGTGATTTCTCATAATTTTTCGGTGATTGCGAGTGCTTTCTCATAATGTTTCGGATATTTCTGGTGATTTCTCATAATGTTTCGGATATTTCTGGTGATTTCTCATAATTTTTCGGTGATTGCGAGTGCTTTCTCATAATGTTTCGGATATTTCTGGTGATTTCTCATAATTTTTCGGTGATTGCGAGTGCTTTCTCATAATGTTTCGGATATTTCTGGTGATTTCTCATAATTTTTCGGTGATTGCGAGTGCTTTCTCATAATGTTTCGGATATTTCTGGTGATTTCTCATAATTTTTCGGTGATTGCGAGTGCTTTCTCATAATGTTTCGGATATTTCTGGTGATTTCTCATAATTTTTCGGTGATTGCGAGTGCTTTCTCATAATGTTTCGGATATTTCTGGTGATTTCTCATAATTTTTCGGTGATTGCGAGTGCTTTCTCATAATGTTTCGGATATTTCTGGTGATTTCTCATAATTTTTCGGTGATTGCGAGTGCTTTCTCATAATGTTTCGGATATTTCTGGTGATTTCTCATAATTTTTCGGTGATTGCGAGTGCTTTCTCATAATGTTTCGGATATTTCTGGTGATTTCTCATAATTTTTCGGTGATTGCGAGTGCTTTCTCATAATGTTTCGGATATTTCTGGTGATTTCTCATAATTTTTCGGTGATTGCGAGTGCTTTCTCATAATGTTTCGGATATTTCTGGTGATTTCTCATAATTTTTCGGTGATTGCGAGTGCTTTCTCATAATGTTTCGGATATTTCTGGTGATTTCTCATAATTTTTCGGTGATTGTGAGTGCTTTCTCATAATGTTTCGGATATTTCTGGTGATTTCTCATAATTTTTCGGTGATTGCGAGTGCTTTCTCATAATGTTTCGGATATTTCTGGTGATTTCTCATAATTTTTCGGTGATTGCGAGTGCTTTCTCATAATGTTTCGGATATTTCTGGTGATTTCTCATAATTTTTCGGTAATTTCCGGTTATCATTTTAAGTGAATTTCTCCCGTGATTACCTACGATTTGAACACCTGATTACTTAAGTGACTACCCCTCGTCTCTTATATAGCCTTGGTAAATAACGAATCAAAGTGAGAACTATTTGCTATGTCATTTTGGAGGATAATTTTTAAAATAAGCTTTCCAACAGGTCAATATGTTTATTTTAGATTCACTAATAATTACGAATTATACTAATCAACTTGAAGGTAATGTAGAAAGCTATTATTAATAGACACTTACATAAAATAAATTAAAAACAACAACCTCCACTTCTTGTACAATAAAAGTTTTTATCATCAGACCCGATAATGTTCCCGAAGGGGAAACGAAACTAGTCGTCGTTTTTATAAAAACGTTTATTGAACAAGAAGTGGAGGTTGCTATTTTTAATTTAATGTAGAAAGTATCAGATGGTTTTGAAATATCGCATCTGCAGCGCTTAAATACTCGGTGGCGCGGTAGAAAATTAAATTTTTCTTTATTTTTGTAAATAACTATTTTCCGTTTGGATACATGCGGTTTTATTACATATCGTAGAACAATAATAACAGTGGCTGAGTGGCTAGCAGAAAGAAAAGCCGGGTTCGATCCCAGCTTGTGGTGCGCTGGGTGGAAACTCGTAACCACTACAACCGCGTTGAGGTTGTGATTTCTATACCCGCGGGTAAAAAGGGATTTTTCCTCGAGTTCTTTGGTTTCATTTCTCATTAAAAGTTGTAGAGGTTAACGTTTATTGTAAGTAAAGGCAGCTGTGGGCTCGCGTGGCATGAAGGACCGGCCATCACCCTGCTAGGAATTATAAACCCGCCCCCTGTTTAAAGGCATTAAACGTCGCTCGATGATTTGGGCCTCAAGTAATGTCTTGCTGATGATTATAAATATTAGATAAAATTATATTCTTAACGTTTTTATACGATAATGCTAGTTTTTTCACTGAATCTTTCTTCACTCGGAACCCAGAAAAGTTTAATATTGAAAAATGAGTAACACTATTCTTTCATTCTTAATTTGTATTAACTGAGTTTTGTCACTGTTGTAGAGATATTGAACTACACGTAGCATACACGGTTTTGAAGCTTGCTTTATGTTTTTCTTCGTGGCATGTTAGATGAGTTCATTTTGTCTCTGGGAATAAGTCACATAAAAGCTCGGTTATTAACTTCTTTTCGCCGAGTGGCTCTGAGGGTGGAGTAATGGGGATATTTATATTTAATTAAACTACGACTGATATCATATCAATTATATTTATCAACCCCGATTCGCAATGGCAGATCATTACAAGGTTCCGGCTTGTTTAACGTGAGTCATCTAAAATCGGGCCGGTCCTCTTTTAATTCTAAACTATAACGATATTTTGAAATGCTTTGCACTTTCCCTTTAATAAAAAAAGCTGATTAGTTTATATGCAAGCAATTCCTTATTGGGTATTATGTGTTAAATTTTTGATAGTTTAATGAATTTATTTTAATTCAGCTAGAAATATTATTAAAACTACTTTTATTACATTTCAGTGAAATTTCCGTAAAGTGTAAGGTATTTTTTATCTTAAAAGCAAAACATTTTTAACTCAACACGTTAACACCGTTAAGTTTCAATTTATTTTTATGATCCTGATTGATCACCACAGCCAAATTTACTTGAGTAATAACAGAATATATGTGGTCATTGTACCTACTACACGTTTCTGGCATTAATTTTTCAAAAAATAATTTAATTCCGTCGATTAGTTCATCCTTGTTATTTCAATTTTAAAGAAATATATCAATGAAGACCAAACGATTTTAATTGGATCCAATTCTAAAAGTAAGCAATAACAATATACATTCGTTATTCATCTCTTAAATATAAGAAAGTAAAAGTTAAGGGATTTTCAAAACATATTTCCAAACAAAATATTTATAAAGTAAATAAAAATTAATCCGCAACTCTTTATATGACCTCCAAGTTAATAACATTAATTGGAAAAACGTGAACTACGCGGAGTGGACGCTTTTCCCCAACTCGTTTTCTTTCAATAATTAATTTTATTCATAAACCTTTAACAATACGACCGGTTAGAGCAATACTTATAGGGCATCCAGGAGAGGTTGGCCACTGATTTCAGCCATGCTGTTTCATAAATTCTACATAACTTTAGCTTGTATGTTTGGGATCATTATCCTTTATTTTAAAAAATTAATGCATTTTTTCCTATCCTAACCGGTAGAATATTTTTTATTATAATTACAAATGTTATTGCCTTATACAAATTTCATAAAACAATAGAACAAAAAACCAAATTAAGACAAAAATCTTTATTCAATTAACAAAGCAACAAAAAGAGAAATAGAAAATACAAAAATTTCTTTTATAAGAACGCTCACGAAACGTAAAGTTTATACGTGCGAGAAGCTAATTTTGAGCAACAGTTATTCAATGAAGATCTCAGAACAAATTATTCACCGCGAATGGCGTGACCGTCCTAAGGGTTATTCATTTGAAAACACACGTCGTCAAGGCAACCAATAAAATAAGTATGCTTTGTTAAGATTACCAGAGGATTAACCATGCGTCGTCTACTTAGAGGACTCCTAGCAAAGTCGCGAAACGAGCAACGCGACGCGATATTAGAAAAATTCCCAATTTTGCACACGCCTCGCTTGATTTTTGATACGACGCATGCGTGTGCGCCTAAAATTCACTTGCGAAATTTCAGTGTACCTCGTACGCATGCGTCGCGTCGTTTCTAAAACCAAGTTCGCGTACTAGTAAAAGGTAATTTTGTTAAAGTAGGAGAAAGAAATATGTGTTTGTCTAAGATTGAGGTTTTTGCTTTAAATGTGTTAAAAAGGGATAAAGGTTTAAAATTTATAAAGGCCGATAAGGCTGGAAAATTGGAAATTATTGATTATGAAGAATACAAGAAGAAAATGTTTGCGGTGTTAAATGGGCCGGACTATAGTTTATTGAAAGGAGACCCGACTGCTGGTAGTAAATCATAAGGAAATAGATAAGAAAAAGCGGTTTTTATATTATAGTCAAGGTTTGGAATGTCCATATGCCTATGCGTTGATAAAATTACTTAAAGATAATAAATCGTTACGAATAGTTGTGGGGTCTCAAAATAGCGTCTTGTACAATGTGGCCAAAATAATTCTTAAGTTGATAAATCCATTTGTTGGGAATAATGAATTCAGTATCAAGAATTCTTATGAATTAGTTGAAATATTAAGAAGAATAAAAGTGGAAGATAGTTATGAATAAGGTAGTTTAGATATTATAAATTTATATACCAGGATTCCGGTTTATAAAGCGTTAACAATATTAGAATGTAAATTAAAACACGAAAAACATTTTAAAGCACAAACGAATTTAAGTGTGGATACAATCACAGAATTCGGTCGCTTATGTTTAGAAAATTCTTTCTTCAGGTTTGAAAATAAGTATTTTAAACAATTGAATGGGTTAGCAATGGGCAGTCCCTTATCGCCGGTAATAGCCAATTTATTTTTAGAAAATTTCGAGAAAAATAATTTTTTGAAAAGATTTCTGGACGATATATTAATTGTGAAGGACCAAAATTATAATAATGACACGCTTTTGGGACCAATGAATAATTTGGACGTTGACATTAAATTTACCTATGAGACAGAAAAGGATAAGAAGGTACCGTTCTTATATAATTTAATAATTATTGAAGGTGACAAACTTAAAAACCAACACATGCACAATCTTTTATAAATTTCAAATCGTCACATCCCAGGAGTGTAAAGGTAGGAATAGTTAAATCGTTAAAACATCGGATTGAAACCCTTTCGGATTGGCCCATAGAAGATAAAGCGTTATTTAAAAAACACCTATTGAATTGTAATTATCCTAATAAACTGGTAGAAGACATTTTTGCGACAAATCTTGTAAAAAAAATATAAAACCTACACGGTAACGAGAAATGATAAAATATTAGTGTTACCTTATGTAAAATCAATAACCGAAAAACCCAACCGCCAATTTAAACCATTAGGAATAAAACTTGTTAGCTCTAACCAAGGTTCATTGGTAAATTCGTCGGAATTAGAGATAACGCGGCCAACGGCTATCTGGGTTCGAGTCCCGGTGCCGCCAATAAAATAATTTATATGATTTATTTGTCGCAGCTCCATCTACCGTGCCGCCGTTTTTCCACAACAAACAAACAAACAAACCACAACAACACTTAACGACAATCCATCCATAGCAATAGTCCCACTTCGATATTTATATATCTCGATGTGGAAATAAAAAGGGAAGAGCGCGTTCAACAAAAATAACTGTACGCTGATTTTGCTATCTATTTGTTGTATTTGGATTTTTCGCCATTTCTATCTTAGGGTTGAAAAGGAGTGAGCTCGAAAAGCTTCCCCAATATTCCTTTTAAATAAAAGTTTATTTTAACCCATGAAGTATCTGTCTCTATAGTATATTACTTACTATTTACTAGTTTAAATTACCCATGGTTAAATTTTGCGTTTATGGTCAACACTTTTATTTTATGTTGTGTTATTTTAAAGGAAAAAATATAGAGGGTGTTTATTTTAGTTCGAAAAAGTGATTTTTTTTTCAAAAAATATGTTTTCTAGAAAATTGAAATTTGTACTGCACATTATACGTGCTGGGGGACACTTTCTACCAAAATTGCATCTAAATCAAAAAATATTTTAACGTTTTTTGAAAATATAAATTTGAAACGCTAGGTGCTATAAGAAAATTGTCAATGAAAAAATTTTAGATCGTCACCGAAAACAAAGAAATAAACGTCTTTTTCACTGATAAAATACGACTTGAAAAAGTGACAAGTTGGGCAAGCTTAAAAATTCCATTGGGAGAGTAGTGTCAGAAATTTGTTAATCTTGTGTTTAATGTAATAAACATCGCTGAAAAATCGAGGAGAAAATGGCGAAGAAGGTATTACACGATTTAATTTCGTAGGATGAAAAATGCGATTTTTTTGAAAAAACAAAGACATTTTATTTATCTACTTACAAACTTATAAGTCATTTCGAAAATACCACCTTCGGATGCGATGCAGGCTTGGGTGCGAACAATCATATTGTCGAAGGCAGCTTCGGGGTTCAAGGGTCTCAACCAGAGTGGCGTACACCTTGTCCTTGACGAAGCCCCAAAGAAAGAAATCCAATGGAGTCAGATCGGGTGACCTTGCTGGCCAGTGTACGGGACCGTTTCTCCCTATCCATCGCTGTAGAAATTCGATTATTAGGTAATCTCTCACGGCTCTGTGGCGGGGCACCATCTTGCTGAAACCACAGTCTTGCTCGTTGCGCCAACGGCAGTTCGTTGAGTTGTTGTTGTAACTCATTTCTCAAGAAATCTAAATAACTCTGGCCATTTTGATTTTGAGGTAAGAATACTGGACCAATTAACCGGTTTCCAACAAGACCAATCCAAACATTCAAGCGCCCAAATTGAAATTGGTGACGGTGTTCATATCCCCAGTGTGGATTTCTGTCTTCCCAAACATGATTATTTAAATTTATTTGAATGACCGTCTCTTGCAAACGAGGATTCATCCGAGAATAGCATGTTGCGGAGGAACTGTGGGTGGTCGTGTACGGAATTTAGCAGCCAGTTGCCAAAATGCAGCCGTTGTTGAGCGTTGCTCCGTAAGGATGGTACTTATGCCTACGTAAAATTGCCCAAATGGGGGTTTTACTGCAAGCCAAATCCTTACTCGCCGTGGCACAACTACTACGTGGGTATGCGGGAAAATAGGCTAAAACGGTGTTTTCAAAGTCCAAATCCCGCTGACCAGGCCCACGAAATCAAGGTTGTACGTTACCATAATGGTGAAAGTCATTTACAACTCGCCTAACAGTAGTAATGGATGGTCTTCTATCTGGATGTCGTTGCTCAAAGATCTCACTCACTCGTCGCAGATTTCTTCCACCTTTCGCGTAGTAAATGGCCAATAGTTCCGTACGATCAGCTCTGGAATATAGAGGCATGATTGTTAAGACTGATAACGACAATAATGTTACACAGTTTGTATTACATTTATTTAAATAATAAAAGGTTTTTACTGACCTTTAAACCTGTGGTCTATTTATCTTCTCGGCTATCATGGTTTAAATAGGTTTCGAATACGACCAGATGCAAACACAGGCCTATTAGATTAAAAACTAATAGAAAAAGTCAATAGCTAAATGGGCCAGATTGTGGATTCAAAAAGAGTGCCACGCCTCAATACCCCCGAAACGATGAATAGGGTGAAATGGTTCGGCACATTGGCCAGCAAGGTCACCATTAATAATTTAATTAATTAATTTAATTTCTTGGCCATTGTCTCCTCGTTTTTTAGAGGTGTTTATTGCATTAAACACCAGATTAACAAATTTCTGACTTTCATAAAGTTACACTACTCTCCCAAAGGAATTCAAAAAGGTATTTTAGCTTGCCCAACTTGTCACTTTTTCAAGTCGTATTTTGTCAGTGAAAAATACGTCTATTTTTTCACGCCAACGCTATTTGTACGTTTTCGGTGAGGCTCTACAGTTTTCTCATTGACAATTTTCTTATAGCACCTAGCGGTTAAAATTTACATTTGCAAAAAACGTGAGAGATAAGTGGGTCTGTATACCGATAAGGGGCACCTGCGGGCGGGGGAAACGGGCCCCTATAGGGGCCCCCTTTTGCGGCAATATTCGGCGGGGTCAAAAGGTTAGCTGTTTTACGAGGTTGATTTACGATGTTAGGTCAATAGGTTATCTGCCCCTATGGACACGATGCAAACAGCCGTTAAATAAGGGTGAAACAGGCCCCTATAGGGGCCCCATTTTGCGTACATTTTCGGCGGGGTCAAAAGGTTAGGTCAATAGGTTAGATGATTTACGATAGGTTATCTGCCCCTATTCCGCAGGTGGTGTGGACTGACACGATGTTATGCAAACAGCCGGCCCGTCATAGTTAATAGCTGGAGGCACCCCATTTTAGGTCAAAAGGTTAGCTGATTTACGATGTTATAACCCATAAAACCCAGGTGTTAACCCATTTTAGGTCAATAGGTTATCTATGGCGGTGAAACGATGTTATGCAAACAGCCTACCCGTCATAGTGAATGTCGAGTTGGTTGGTTTTCGCCGACAAACACTTTCGGCCCCCTAAGCGTACCGTAAAATAGCGGGCGGTCATCGGTAAAAGTGTTTTGGGAAAAAAAGAGAAGAGTGTATACAAATTATAAGGTTTTATTAAGATATTTTTCGAGTACAGGCTGTATAATACGATTTACATTGAAAATACGTCTTTGGAAATGTATTTTATTTATATCATGGTAATTACGTCGATCTTCGTAGGGTATATACCAAAGTTCACTCAAAGGGTTGAAACGAACCATCTGAAATTAGCGTTTTTACGAGCATTTTCATTAAATGTTCTACCTCGAGGCGTTTGATGGTAAGAGTTACGTTGTCGCCGGGTCCCTCGGGGGTGGTTGTAGGTCCGCCGGAGATGTATTTTTCGGATGGCGGGATATCTTGCCTTTCCAAAGCGGCGGGTGACGGACAGTTGGGATAAAATTTGTCGTGTTCCGTTTGGGGTACGTCGCCGGTTTCCCAACTGCCTAACTGTCCGTGGCAGAGGTAGCATTCGACTATGCCGTCCGAGTCTACGGCGAAAAGTCCGGCGTGGGCCAAGTCTTCCTTGTTCACGTGTACGTTGTCCCATTGCTTGAACGTTTCTAGCCGACCGGTTACGGTGGTGAGATCCTCGTGACTAGCCATCCCGATTCTCTTTGAGCTACGGAATAATATTTCTGGGTCTAAACCCCAAAATGACGTAATCTATAAAAATGACGTAATCTATAAAAATGACGTAATCTATAAAAATGACTCACTAAAGATGACGTAATCTACACCATGAAACGTAAAGATTACGTAGATGCGTTGTGGTTTTCATAAGCCAGCCACTATGGGAAAGAGGAAGATGTCTCCGCTTAGGCTACCAAAGAAATGCGGGATATGCTCGGAAATATACCGGTCCGTGAGAGGTTTCAAACAACATTTAATGACACATTTATCGTGTAATACAATGAAAGAAGATTCGGATATGGCGTGTGATTGTGATGAGAGTGAATCGCTCCATTACACGGAGGCCGAGGAAATGTCAGATGATAAAATTATCGATTATCTTAACGAACTTATTGGGACATGTAAAAAGCGCGGTGCCACAATGGAATCAACCGAACCAACTACATCTAACCTGCCAGCCGAATTAAAAATGCCGACTGAAAAGGAAATGGCTGCTCTGATTTATTTTCAAGAATATTGTAAAACTAATCAAATTCATAATATTAAAACCGCTGTAAAGAAAATGTGAATAAACGTTTTTATATTGAATACATTGTTATTTTTAAAGGTGACCGTATAAAATAATTTTTACATTGATAAATTGACACTTAATATTTTTAAAATACGTTTATAATATTTTTCTACCGTGGGCGAATGAATGGACACAATGAACTATTAATTACGTAATCTAAAAAAAATGACGCGAGCAATGAGAAATAACGAGTCTGATTTATAAGATAATAAAAAATATTTATTTTATAAGATGATATATTACAAAAATTATTTTTCTTTTACGAGTCAAAAAAATATTATAGTGTGATACAAAAAAAAATTAAAATGGACATCGTAATTGACTGTCTATTTCAGCGCGGTTCTGGGTAATCCATTCGGCGAAAAGTAGACTTCGTTCCAAAGAACACGGTTGTCGGGTGTTTAGAGTTTGATGTCGGAATAGACATTTTACTGGCGGGGGCGTATCAAAAGTCGCAGCTCGGGGACAGTCAAAAGTTTCCAAATCGTATATGGCGGTCTCAGTATAATCGGCTAAAAATTTACACTTTACGTCTCCTTTTGTAAAAATCATATCCGCACTCGATACCGCTGATATAAGGCAGGCGGGTAGTTTATAATAGGGGAGATACCCCGCGGTCCAGCAAATACCGTGAAGGTTCCTAGACACCCAGCCGTTTTGTCTTTTAATGACGTTCGGAAGTTGTTGTACTGGATAGGGTTGTTCGAAAGTCCAAGCTTGAACGGCGGGAGGGGTCGATACTGTTGATATAGCTAGTTCCTTCACGACAATGTCGGGGGGCTCTCCGCCGGAGCGCGAGGCGGATTTTCCTAGTAGAAAGTCAAATTCGACAACGGCCATTCTCGCCATGCCACCGACACGATACTGAGGGTTTAGTTAGGAATAAAAACGGGGTATAGTCGCGCGACGGGAATTTATACTCCGTTTATGATGACGTAACAGGTTGTTAAATTTTCTAGTGGCCATTATATCATTGTTGACGTCTCTTCGTGAAATACCCTTAAAGAAGCTTTGGTGACTTCTACGTTTTGATTGGTGACGTTTATAAATCACGCAATAATGTCCGCAAATGACGCTCGTTGTCGATTGAAGTCGCCGCTTGGTGGGCGTGATTTTTCTCGAATTTTGTTTTAAAAAAAGTTTAATGGCTGGCAAAATGGGCCGTAGCGCCAAAGAGTCAAAATACCAAGCCCGTTTTAATTTATCAAGGTAAATCGCGACCCAATGGCTGCCGGGTTCATCGTGGGGGTCCAGATTTACAACCAGTGACGCTGGAAAACTATTAATCTTATCGGGTAGACAATCCGAAGCGAATACGCCCATAAAATTGCGCGTACGTCTCAAAATGTTTAAAATCTCGGATCCGCGCATAATTACACGTTTTCAATAGAAACGTTACGATCTTTGTCTACGCTAAAGCTGGCTTGAAATTCGGCGAAAACTACGCAGCTTAACGTTTGCGGGACTGGTTTAGCGAACGAAAGCTCCAAACGCATCTGTCCCTGTCTGGAGGGGTTCCAATAATGACTCTCACCCGCGCTATGGTCGTTTGAAATGTCGAAGACGTAAAAAGCGTAGCCCCCGGCATAATCTCCCCGGGAAATATCGATCCCGGTGTTTCTATAATGAATTCCGCTACCCGTGAATAAAGTATGATAGGCTTGAATATATTGTCCCGCGTCGTAGTTTGGCGTAATAGGTTTCGAATCCACACCGTCAGAATCCACGTAAAGAGCTAAACTCGATAAATCTTGATGTTCGAAAGCGTACGGGTTTTTTGCCAGGGTTCCATTGTAGGCTTCGTGATCCACCAGCGCGACAATCAAGCGAACCGGGAGGGTACCCAAATATACGTTGGGAATAACTGTGTTTCGGATATTCGAGTTGATGGTGAATATTTTTGTTTCCGTGCGTGTAAAAGCGTACTTTGCTGCTGCTCGTGACAAGGCGTTTTCGTGAGCGATAAGTATTTTGGGTGCAATTTGTATTCGACGTACCAACAAGCTCGCGTCCGTAATGATAATTTTATAGTCAACCCCGGGCTTCGGCGTACCCATTAACGCAAAACTCGCTTTACTTCGCGATAGTTTAATACGTAAATCTACGCCATTAATTAAATATTTTTCGACATTGAGCGCGTCAAGAAACAGCGGACCAATTAAATCTATTTCTTTCGACTGATCCGTGAATCCTTTCCGCTGTTTAAAACCCTCGTTGGCAGTGACCGAATTCATTTCGCCGGGGGTATCCTTGTACCACAGCGCGCCTGTTAAATGGGACGCTTTGGCACCCTTGTCAAAATTTAACAAAGTTTCAATGTACGCCCGATAAGCGTACGAACAAGCTGACGGAGACAGTAAGGTTCCGTTAACTTCCGCGTGATTAAATAGCGTGTGCAAAAAATTGTTACACCCCCCTACAACATCCGACGGTAATAAACTTTTGCCCGCGTCATCGGCGACGATTTTAGCTTTAACAAGTAGGTACGTAAGCGGTAAATCAATATACTCGTGCCCGCTTCCAGGAATATTAAACTCGATGGTATCGCCTCGCAGCGACGAGATGGGTTTGAAGGTGGTCCATTTTCCTCCCTCAATTGACGTTTGGATAGGCGCGGATTGAAAAATATCAAGTTCACTTTTTAACGCTTCGCAATGACCCATAATTTTAGGAGAAAATATCAACGACCTTTCTAGCTCGTTTCCTGCCTACTAATGATTTTTTTCCACCGCGTTTTGGTCTTTTCTTAATTGTTTTAGTTTTGCGTTTACGTTTCCCAGTCCCGTATTGTTGTTTGAGATCATCGTACTTTTCTGTGAGGCGCCGTTTGGTAGCTTCACGCATGGATGACCCCGTCGAGACATCAGCCAAAACTTGTTTTCCCGTGGAGAGGGCTTGGCCCCCCAAAAATTTCGCCCCCCGTAAAAGAAACGGTTTCGCTAGCTTGTACAAGCCGGAGAAGAAACTCCCAAACCCGCTTCCGAATTGCCCGTGCCCCCGCTGATACGGCGATCCCACGTATACGTCGGGAATAGCGCCACCCGCCTGAGTGGCATAATATTGAGCGTACGGGCACGCTACGCAGCGTCTTTTTTCAAGAACGTGTCTTAAGGGCATCTTGGACGCAAATGAAGTTTTACTGTTAGATTGCCAAACTCAAAAGGAGCTGGTTTCCCATAAACATCGCGTAGATCTATTTGGATAGTATCAAAGTATTTCTTCTCAATGGGCACGTAATGCGGCGAAATGTATGTTTTCTCGATATGAGTACCAAATCGGGCTGATTCGTCAACCGCTATTATTCTTAACAATTTGACGAGCGACGAGCCCACCACTTGATCAGCGACGATATCGGAATAAACGAAGATTTGGGGCGGAATGTGGAAATTTAAGCGAGCCGGGTTCTCGCTTCTGCCCGCGATAGTTTTAGTTCTTTCAAATCCTAGCGTGTTGCTCAGTCCGTCACTCATAAATACGCCATAGGGGGTAATATTTTTTCCAACCAGCGCCACGTGTCCGTTCAGCGGATCGTGGGTAAGACACACATTAGCGGCGGTGCATAGCGCGGTGTCGTTTACTACTTTAAGTAAATGGTCTATACTCAAGTAATGCCCCGGAGGGATTTCTCGCATCGTCCCGACCATTTTAGGGTCAGACTGTCCCCCATGTTGGGCGGGATTAACGCGGAAATAGACGTAATTGTCATAGGGCAACACGTTGTAAAACGAAAAGGGATACAATATTTCCACCAACGCAACTTCCCACCCCCCCTTTAATTCGATAGGTTCGGGTAATTTTATCGTGAAACAGGCTACAGTATTATTCGGAAATATCTCGAGATTTGAATTACTGGGTATCGTTAGGTAAAAGGCTTCGGACATCTTTAGCAGAAACCCAAGAATTGAATGTAGCCGGATACCCTAACCAAGAAACGAAATATTCGACTTTACCCTTTGAGCGTCGCTTCTTTAATACTTTGTCAATTGTATATTCTTCCGGTTTTATAACTCGTTGAATTTCTTTGAAATAAAAATATCCCGTGATGGGTTCGTCAGCCAAATCAACGAGCTTAAATTGAAGAGGTCTTTTAGTATTCTTGAAAACAACTTTAAATATTTCGGCGCTCCAATTTTGATCGCTGTATCCTTTTAAAAACGGTCTGGCAGTTCGGGTAATCCTTACGTAATCGCCGACTTTGATACGGCATTTTCGGGGCTTGAGGGCGGCTGGCTGGGACTGCCCTGGTTTGTAAATATTTCTATAAACTTGAAGAATATTTTTGTCGTTTACATCGAAGGGAGCCATTTTAATTGCAGTATGATAACTGGCGTTATACGAATGAATTAAATTGGGCAGCTCGTCGAGATAGCGTCGCGTGTTTTTATGAGTAAAAAAACGATACATGCGCTGTTTCAGGGTCCTATTAAAACGCTCTACCATCGCGGCTTTAACGTCGCTATTTTCGGAATGGTAATGTCTAATGCCATCCTCTTTTAGGAGTTTTAAAACAGTCGAATTAACGTACTCCAACCCACGGTCGAACTGTATAGCGCGGGGCTTGCCCCGCTCTTTAAAAATTATTTTCAGGGCGCGGGCAACCTCAGCGCCGGTCTTACGTTTTAGGGGGACGGCAAATGCCACTCTCGAAAAGCAATCTATACAAGTAAGAATAAATGTGTATCCGGAATTGTCGCTCGCTAAAGACCGCATATCTGCCAAATCAGTCTGATAGAGGTCTAGTCTGTTTCCTACACGAATCTTTCGTCTTTGGAATTTTCGAATAACTGGTCTATGTAACGTATAGGCGTCGTGAGTTTGCAAAAACGTTTCAACATTCTCCCGAGATATTCCGAGCTCTTTGACAGAATCGTATAATTTTTCAACACCCCCGTAGCTAGCTGGATTACGAGAATCGAAATATATTTTTTCAAGTCTAGTCGTTACGTTTATCGGTAACTCTCCCATTTCAAAATTTTGGCACTCGGCGTTTTTTTTTTACGTAAACGGTTCTTAATAGTAGGCGACCAAAGTTTCGGTGACTGTCGAGGTGTCGCGAAAGAATTAGGCCCGACCGCTGACGGCAAAGTTTTCTTTCGTTTGGAGGAGGCGAGCGAAAGATGGGGGCCCGGGGGGGCGGAAGCTGTTACGAACGAAGTAGACGGTAATGGGGTGGTGGTGGGGAAGGCTTGAGGGGTGATTTTCCGTAGTTTACCCACCAGGTTATTAAATTTTGACCAACTCTGGGGTCTCGGCGCGTGGGGGCTTATTAGATAATATACTAAATCAACAATATCAGAATCCGTTTGTATTTCACCGTCTAATAAAATCTGCCCCTGACTGTCCCACCGCAGTCGACCGCTGTCCGAAATCAAATGATTAAATATCTCTCGGGCGCTCGCTCTGTATCCTAGCGGGAACAGATTGACTAATGTTTCGTAACTGGGCGTATCGTTATTTTCAATCGGTTTATTTCGAGCGTGCTTTTTTAATAGCATCTCTTCGTATATCTTCCACTTGGTCCTGTCATCGAGCGCTTCGCTTTTTAAAATATCAGCCATTTCCGTGTCAATATCCGGTTTGAGTTGTTGATGGGGTGGCGTAATCGGCGCTAAAGTCATCTTTTTCGAGTACCTTAACATTTTTTATGTTCAACCTGTTAGGGCTCCCACGAGCGACGACACAATAGGCAGAAGAAACGAGAAAAATCCGGCACCTTTTTGATTTAATAATATTCGTTTTTTAGTTTGCCAGCCCAATTTTTTCTGGGCAATTTTGCGTAACGTTTTACGGTGTATTTTTAATCGTAGTTTTTGCCGCGTGGTTAGACGTATATTCCCGATAAGAGTATTATACACGCAATCAGATATTGCTTCGATCAACTCTTTATTGGCGTTAATTAAAATATTACGTCTCTTAACGCCCTTTAATTTGCCGATCGATTCGAGCAGATGTTTTTGCGACCTGACTCGTCGAGACATTGTACATCGAATGAATTCGACTCGCTGGGGGGGGTGTGTGGTAACTAACCACCCCTCGGAAAAGTATTATTTCGGAATGTATACCGAGACTTGCTCGCCGGGGAAAATATTAGTTCTGATCCGATGTGAATCGGGGCAATCTTTCTGAAGGTCGATCAATACGTAAGAGTTTGGTTCCTTAGTCGCGTCAGAAATCGCTTCGATAACAAAGTTGGAATTATCAGGGGCCATTTGGCGCGCCAAGCAATTAATCTGTGTTTTGTCCCGTACATTTTTCGTTAAAAGTATGTAGTGCGCATTGAGGGAAATTTCGCGACACCCGCGACCCTGATGAAATAAATTTTGACTTATGTAGATAAAGCTAACATTACGATGATGCGAGACTTTGGTGAACAATTGGGCAACTTCTCCCTTTTGGCCCGCCCCCATTAAATCGTCTAAAACCGCCAGTATCCGTTTCGAGCCGTCAAATAAGTCAGGATCGGGTAAACCCTTATGAAATATAACGTTATATTTTTTAAGTTTATCGTATCCTGGCTGATCCTCGCCGTAAAACCAGTGGATTTCTTCAATTTGAGGTTCAAACATTTGTTTTAAATGTTTAATCAGTTTTTCTACGAAATATGTCTTACCACTTTGGCTAGGCCCGCAAAGTATGATGTTACAACTGTGATAAAAAGGGTACATTATCACCGCGTAGCTGAAACCAGAATGAAATAAAATGGACATTTTGTTTTATATATAATATTTTTTATTTTTGACAATAACAAAACACGTTTTCCCGTGACACACCCCCTTGCCACGTGGAAAGCGGCCGGCGCGCTAGAGACACACCCCCCTCGTGACCCCGACGCGCGCGGATAGCGGATCGAGAGAGAGAACGCGCGCGCGCCTCTCTCTCTCTCTCTCGTACGCGGAGACGGCGACTCGCGGAGACCGGCGCCTCTCGACCCGCGGCTCGCCCGCATAAGAGCGAAGGTTTTTTTTAAGCGCGTATTTTATATCCGAATGGAACTGTTCGGTAATTCGATAAAACCCGAACTTTATCCATTACGGGCCGATACGCTTTTTCCAAGTCGACGCTAACGAGCGTATGATCCGGAAGTCGACGGATTTGTTTGGGCAGAGGCACGGCAAACGCCGCCGGTATTTCAGTTTCTTCGTCAGTCACTCCTAGCATAGTTTTTAAATTTTCGCCGTTAATGATATGCTGATTACCGACATTAATTCGAAATCCTTTCACTTTCGTAACGTTAAATTTTTCGCCAGTATCCGGATTTTTCACCCAAAACGAGTAATTTTTTGGCCCGCCATACGCGGCTTCGTAAATAAACGAATTCTTTCCATAACCGGATAACTCGCTGACCATATCGCCCAAATAATGGCCCGTAGTTATAAGGGGTTGTTTCGAGACGTACTGGAGGGCGTCAGTGTCCAAATATAACGCGTTCTCTCCGACTATTTCAAGATATTTTAATAAAACTAATCTCGCTTGACAGGTTGTATAAGCGGCAATCACGCAATTTGTATGTTTTAGAGGGATTTCCGCTTCCTTGATGGGGGCTGATTTCACTAGAAGAGTCGTATCGTTGACTGTCAAAACCGATTTTACGTTGATTTCCGGATTTGATAGCAGTTCAAAGAACACTTTGGGTTCGCGAACGATTTC
Source organism: Leiobunum rupestre (assembly GCF_980474605.1). Taxonomy (NCBI): domain Eukaryota; kingdom Metazoa; phylum Arthropoda; class Arachnida; order Opiliones; family Sclerosomatidae; genus Leiobunum; species Leiobunum rupestre. Next base: position 66,808,158 of record NC_143388.1, read on the forward strand.
AGTTTTGGTCACAATGGATCGCTGACCGAGTTTTCTGGAAAAAAAAAGTTTTAATATCTATCACGCTACACAATATGATTTATAACCCCAATGGGGGGGGTAATAAAATCCATACAGACCCCCACATGGAATTCAGCATTAATTTCGAGATGGCACGAAGACCTTCGTTTTTGGAGACTTTGGTAGGGTCCAATTTGACCCCTTCATGACGTTCGAAAGCCGCAATGTATTCAGCCCGGGCTTCGGGGGTCTGACAATCTGACGGCCAGCCGCTCGCCTCCACCTTGGTTTTTAGGAAACAGTCAACGTAATCTCGAAAAATCCCTCCACTGTCCGTTGCAGGATCGTATTGCGTCACCGTGTATGACCACGCCTCAATTTTTTTTGTAATTTTGTATCCGCGATTTACCGCCCATCTTAATTCGTCGATTACCCAAACGCCTTTAAGCATTCTTTCGTCGTCAGAATGCTCGCAGTCACCCTGATACCGTAAATCGGCACACGTCCGGCATAGGGTAAACGTTAACTTTTTGTTAACGGTCCGATACGGAAGAATAGGATGGAATAAATTGGTTGGCGGGAGCACGTTACATAACAATAATCCCTCAAAATCGTCAATGGCTGGAATATCGCTACCGAGCAGAATTGTCGGATGACCAACGGGGACTTTGCCACTATAAAAAGGAAAACACACTTAAATATTTGTTTTCGTTATATATATATATATTTTTCGATATAATACCGTTTGTTTATAAAAGGGTACAGGCTGCAAATGTCCACGTAGAATATTTTATCGTCGGTCCCTTCAACGTTACAGTACGTTCGTAAGGCTGATACTCTGCCCCCGAAAAAAGCGGCTCGCGGGTCTAAACGTTCAGTTAAAGTTTCCGAAAAATTAGAATTTTTTAAAAATTCATTTATGGCTGGATTTTGTTGTTTTTCCAAAATCCAATCGCACCCCCATTGTTGAATGACGGTATAACCCATTTCTTTAAGTTTATTGGTTGTCCGCATCGTGTTGGAAAATCGTGTATTAAGGGTATCGCTCGCGTTAGCGTATAATGGCTGGTTCCTATTTACAGAGTCCCCGAAGCAAGTCCTACAGCCGTGATACCTTTAATGAAAAAAACCTGTTTATATTTTGTCTCTTCGAACTTTTTAAAATAATACTTACCAACAGCCCTGATATTGTAGAGCGTTTTTCTCACCGATTAGACCATCAATTTTAATTTTTCCAGCACGCGGTTCTCGACCATTCAGCGTTGACACGATGGTAACATTCCGGACATGCGCTTCCCAAACCAGCCATTCTAAAGCCTCGGTGGATTGAGGCTCGGATAACCGATACAAATTAGCCGGTATTATGCCAATCGTTTCTGGCTCCAAAAATTTTTTCCTTAGTACGTAACTACACACTGACGCGATAGTCACACCCACGCTAAACGGATTAACTTCGCACAAGTCTTGAAATAGTTTCATAAACTTTAAACAACCCTTAGCTAATATGTGGGTATCTCTAGAACAATAGAGTTTTAACGTTTCGAGGTAATTAAATCCCGAACTCTTTTCGGATTCGAGAGCGTACCATTTGTTAAAACTTTCGCGGTCTTTCGCCGTGAAATATTGGGCCCCGTAAGCTTCCAAGGGGGGCAGCGAGTTCTCCGAGACGTAGTTTGTTTGTTCGGGTTTGTAAATGTCAAAATTATTATCAACTACGTTGAATAGAAAATGAGGGAAAAAATCTTTCGTATATTCGCGACCCAGCTCGAACGTATCCGCGAATTTCGACAGAGGAATGGGTATATAATTATACGAATCCGATAGAGTTAAATTGTGTAGTTTCAGTTGCAAGATGCGAGTTCCATTTATTATCGGATCGGGCTCAAACGAGTCGGCACTCTCCATTATAACTTGTAATAGGAGTTGCGTATCATAATTACTGGCATTATGTCCCAGCGCGGTCACTCTTCTTATCCGAGCCAGTGTTCTTAAATATTCGAAAAAGTTTCGCGCGGAATCTGAACCCAGAAATTGTCGTTGGCGAACGCCGCAAAATCTGCATGCTACGTCGGGGGTATCAACACACGCGACACAATAAGTTTCCGACACGCATAAAATGGGTTGATGAATATAACAGTTTTTCTTATCGGGGTGCCGTTTGGTTTGGATAGTTTCAAAATCGTAAAATATCCACATTTGCGTGGGCTGACCGTTGGAATCGAAACGTGGTGGGGGGTGTCGCGGGTCTTTTATTACTTGGATGTAACATTGATGTCCCGAGGGGGAAAACTTACGACAAACGGTACAATACTGTTCGGTACAAGAATGCAGCTGGCCGTCGCGTTTAGTCAAATCGATTAGAATCGAACATTCCGTGCAATGAAATAAATTTTGACATAATGATAATTTATCGCCGGTTAATTTTATTTTATGATGAGCGTAGCAATCGACACCCGTAAACTTACGTAAACAGTCGGGACATTTTATTATATCTCCGGTACATTTTAGGGCCCTGCAACACGCGAAACAATAGTCTGAACACGCGTGGGTGCTATCTTGTCTGTACCCCTCGAGACACTTTGAACAAAATTTTGCTTTCCCGAATAAGGGAGCCAGCTTTTTAACTAGATTGAAATGCGCCCCCTCGTTTAAAAGTACAATACGTTTTTGTCCATACCTGCCCGTACTCTAGAATCGTACACCAAGGTCGGCCAGCTGTTTTTAATTTGATAGATTAAAATATCGTATTCTTTCAGATACGTTCTAAATTTTCTAATCGATTCGGGCGACGCGCATTCTTTATTCGGTCGGACACCCGATTTGGAGCATAGGAGGAGCGCCTCGGCTCGCTGGGCCACATTGTTTTCTTTGGTATGCGACAAAGTTTCATAGACCGTTTTTAGTCTTTTGTTTTCGGGTTCATTCTGATATTTACACAGTGCCACACCGACGCAAAGAGCCCTAGCGAGACAGATTGAGTCGCTGTTCGCAATACGGACAATTGCTCGTCTATTTCTAGAAAACAGGGCAAAGGTCTCTAGTCGTTTCCGTTTCGTACAGCCACCGCCTTGGGGGAGACGGACAATGGAAAAAGTTAAATTAACGGGTGCCAGGAAAAACGCTTCTTCCTCATCTGAATATATAGATTCGGATACCTCGTCGAGAAGGGCCTCGATATCAATTTGGTCACGTCTCCTAAATGAAATGGTTATATCGGGATGCGCCGCACCCAGCGCCGAACTACGGATTACTAGTTGTACCATGTCAGCGGGGTTTACATCGCGTAATACCCGTTCAGTGACCCTGGCAAACCCTTCCGCTATATTATTAGATATTTCAGCTTCCAATTCAATTCCCGTCATATTGAAGTTCGGGAACTGTTTTTCATTCTGACCCAAAATTACGCAATTAGGGTCCTCAAAATCAATATACCCCACAATTGGGAAATCTCCCTCCGCCTCCCCGTAACCGCTTTGGTTAAGTAGGTCGTTGAAATAGTCGTCCACCATTTCGGCGGATTCACGGGGTTCAGCATCATCCACCGGGACAATTTCAGGGGCGTCTATAAAAAATAAATATATATATTTTAATTTCTTAGATATTTTTCGGTACGAGAAAAAAACTTACTCTTCAGGTAGTCCAACACAGGTTCGTCATATTCGGCACCCAACATGGCATCCCACTCGAGTTCGAGTAATTCTTTTTCCCGCTTATTATATCTCGCTTCAATAATTTCGCCTAACCGAGGCGGTAATGCTTGATTAAATAATCGGAGTTCGGCTACCGTTTGGCACGCTTCTGGAACGTGGGGGATAGCTTGAACAGTTTCAAAAATTTCAATAACCGTCAAAATTAATTTAAAACTCAGACGGCTAAAGATTGCGGGTAACTTATTTGGTGCAAACCCCGGCTCTAAATTTAAAAATAAACATATTCCGTAATAAAATTGCAGTAGTTGCGGTACGGACCAGGGTCTATTTACCTCCAAATCGTCTAGAAACCAACATAAGCTTTCGCTATCCATTTTTTCTAGGTGCTAAGAAAACGACTTCCAACTAGAGAATTCCGCTGATTAGTGAAGTTTCTTTGGCCGATAGGGCTCTATTTATACGTATCTTTTGAGGCTGTATAAAAATAATATCACGTCGTTAAGTCGAAACTCTATTATATAAAACTCGATTGTTTTCTAAAAGATGGGCCCCAATGTTTTTTAAGCCTATTAAATTTAAGGATGGATCAAGGGCTACTTTAATGATAGCCCCATAAATTTGGTGGTTGTTCATCCTTTTATCGCTGACAATAGTTGTTTTTCAAAAGAGCCGCCCGAAAACTCTTTTGACTATTTTGACAAAGCTGGATGAATATACAAAAAAAAACTTTTTGACGGTGCCCTTCTTGTTCTCCGAGCGGCCCCAATTTTTTTTACGAGCCGCTGTTTTATTAGACACCAAACCCTTAGGGTGGAATCCTTTGGGGGCCACGCCGCTCGAGTCTTAATTGAACAATGTGGGCCCCTACGGTCTTTTTCTTTGAAGGGAAAATAATTTAGGGGCTCTTTTTTTGTGTCAACCCTAACCTTTTTTACGATGCAAATTAAGACCCACGCGCGACTCCTGAATTTAACATGACGCGTCAAATCGGGTATTGTTAAAATAGTGTGCACCGAAATGTTTATAAAAAGCGATTGTTTTCACAGCTGTTTTTAAGCGTCGAAGGATGGTCATGGTTATATACTCAAATACTTTTTAAAAAAAGACGTTTCAAAGTGTTAGATATTTTTTGGGGACAAACGTTTTGTCGAAAAATGGTTATAAATGAATGTTGTTGCGCGTAGAATTTTATGTAGCCCCATAAACTATGTGGAATAGATCCTCTTAATTATTGTATATATTTTTTTCATTTCTCGTTTGTATTTTTCATTTGTAAATAATTCCTTTCTATATTTTAGTTTTTTGTCAATATTTCTTTTTGTATATTTTAGTCATTTGTTTATTTTAGTCATTTGTTTATTTTAATACTTTGTATGTCATTTGGTTTTTTATAAAATATATAACGTTTAAATCCCTTTTTTGGTTTATTGATAAATTTAGTTTAACGATAACTTCCGGTATGGAAGGTTCTATCCCCGCCTCTCCCGTTAGTCGGCTTATCGCGAACAATCCTAAAAACGCATTACTAATCGCGTTGATTTTACTTTTAATGGGACTTGTAGAATTTCTATCTCTTTGGTTTACCAATATGGGCGTCGCTATACACATAACACCGCAAAATTTGACTAATCGCGTGAGTCATTGAGTCAACCCATTACATCATCCTGATTACGTCACCAAATTATTATCGCTATATAAGGGATTCATCCCCGTCATCCATCGGCAGTACACTACAAACCGTTTCTCGAGCATCATGTCTAAACGAAGCTGTGTAGATAACGTTCCTGGGCCCACTAAAATGTCTAAATTTGATCCGACTCAGCGGAAAGTTAACCCTCGGTATTCACTTTCATCCGAGCTTTTCGTTACTACGGGTTTTACGTCTGAGCTCGATATATCTGTAGCTCTATGCAATAAAATCACACACCAGGCCTTTGAAATGTCTTCGCGCGCCTGGGATGATTTATACGGCCACTGGGAACAAATAAATGATCCACAAAGGCTGCCCTTTCGATCACCGTTCCCGTTATCAGACGCGCTAGTGACCGCCGCCATGTCTGACCAAAAAGAATTAACCTTGCAAAGTACGATATCCGAAGCGTCGGTCGTAATCAAAGCGCCGGAAACTCGAGAATTGGACCGACTCAAATATTTCATTAATTCGCACATTCAACTCCTTAAAGTGAACCAAAAACTCTTTGAATTAATGGGTTACGTTATAACCGATAATTATCGTAAAATTTACGAAATATTGTATAAAGAACCATGTGCACCCAACAATTTATTTCTATCGGATGAACATGAAAGGTATGATACCGTTGTCCGCTACGCGTCCAATTACGTAACAGCATTTAAAATTATTGACGATTTTAAAGAAACAGTGGCCAACCAAAATATGTTTTGTGTATTTAACTTTTACAATTTGTTTAATATGGTATCTACCAACCATAAATATATTAAAAATAAATTGTTTTATCTTTAAACGTTTTCATCCGCTTAATGTACTGTAACTTTGAATGTATAAATAAAACCTTATAATTTGTATACACTCTGCTCTTTTTTTCCAAAACACTTTTACCGATGACCGCCCGCTATTTTACGCTACCCTTAGGGGGCCCGAAAGTGTTTGTCGGCGAAAACCAACCAACTCGACATTCACTATGACGGGTAGGCTGTTTGCATAACATCGTGTCACCGCCATAGGGGCAGATAACCTATTGACCTAAAATGGGTTAACACCTTGGGTTTTATGGGTTATAACATCGTAAATCAGCTAACCTTTTGACCTAAAATGGGGTGCCTCCAGCTATTAACTATGACTGGCCGGCTGTTTGCATAACATCGTGTCAGTCCACACCACCTGCGGAATAGGGGCAGATAACCTATCGTAAATCATCTAACCTATTGACCTAACCTATTGACCTGCCGAAAATGTACGCAAAATGGGGCCCCTATAGGGGGTCCGTTTCACACCTATTTATTGTTTGCATCGTGTCCATAGGGGCAGATAACCTATTGACCTAACATCGTAAATCAGCTAACCTTTTGACCTAAAATGGTGTGCCTCCAGCTATTAACTATGACTGGCCGGCTGTTTGCATAACATCGTGTCAGTCCACACCACCTGCGGAATAGGGGCAGATAACCTATCGTAAATCATCTAACCTATTGACCTAACCTTTTGACCCCGCCGAAAATGTACGCAAAATGGGGGCCCTATAGGGGCCTGTTTCACCCTTATTTAACGGCTGTTTGCATCGTGTCCATAGGGGCAGATAACCTATTGACCTAACATCGTAAATCAACCTCGTAAAACAGCTAACCTTTTGACCCCGCCGAATATTGCCGCAAAAGGGGGCCCCTATAGGGGCCCGTTTCCCCCGCCCGCAGGTGCCCCTTATCGGTATACAGACCCACTTATCTCTAACGTGAAAATATTTTTCGATTTAGATGCAATTTTGATTGAAAGTGTCCCCCAGCACGTATAATGTACAGTACAAATTTCAACTTTCTAGAAAACATAGGATTTGAAAAAAATCACTTTTTCGAGCAAAAAAACAAACATCCCAGGCGCGTAGGAACGTTTAAGAAGTTGGGGGGGGGGGGGGGTCAAACGGACCCGAAAAAGGGTGTCTCGGGGGGTCGATAAAATAAGGTTTGATCAAAAGTTAAGCTGAAAAGTATAAGGAAATAAATCAGTTTAAGTTAAATTTAAAAAACACGTTAATTTAAAGAATAATCTTAATTTTTTATTAAACTTAATTAAATATTGTATTTACAAACATTTCTATTCATTCCTACTTTTTTCCTTTTTTTGTCATTTTGTACATTTAATTCTTAGATCTTACCAAAAATTGATACTCTGTAATCGTTTTTATGAACGAATTCGGATACTAAAGAGTCGACGTCTAAGTCGTCCACCATCTCCTTATACACTGTAAGGAGGCATAAGTGATTAAGGCGCTTTTGGTTCATTGTACTTCTTATATATGTAAAAACTCGTCTTAAGACGGAAAATGATCTCTCGGCTGTGGCTGACGTTGCTGGTATAACTAACAGTAAATTAAGAAGTTTATGAACTTGAGAAAAAAGCTGACGCGTTTCTGGCTGTAAGCTTCTAAATTTAATAACAATGTCATTAATCACTTCGGGTAATTTCCCATTTTCAAAAAGGATTGGCAGTTGGATTAACTCCTTGTTTAGTTTCCATAAGTCAAATCCGTAATCGGTTAATAATGCTTTTCTAACATCATCAGCGTCATCAATTTCCAAATCCAAAACACTATGCCGAATGAGTAGAGTTTGCTCTAAAATCTCGTATTTATCAAATCCAGGTTGTTGAAATCGCCTAGATATTTCATTATATATTAAATCTAAGACTTCAAAAAACATAACTCTCATTTTATCTTTGGGTGTATCTGGTCTATGGGGATCGGACGGAGTAGAACTCTGTTCTAATCTTTTAGGCGGACGACGGACACGAGGTAAAGTAACGGGAGTTAAATCATACTTCGATTCGGCTTTTAACATGTTTATCCAAATATCTTCGAATGACTTCTCGTTTCTCATGTTCTTTAAATGTAATAAAGTAAATTTGACTGCCTCTTTCGCTCCGGAAACCGTCTGTGTTGGACCTTCCAGTATAAGACTTAGACTTTCACTGGGTGCGAAAACAGCGTGACAAATAAGAATCCCAAGATAATTTTCACTCTTCTACAATTGTTCAAGTAGTCCTTTAGCAATGGGAGAAACGGGTTCTTTCGCTTCTTCCGAGCTTTAGTAACATTTCCAGGACTGCTGGATACGTATCTAAAATGCTAGATATGGACGCCACTCTCACTGTCCATCGTGTAGGGCACAATGTTTTCGGGAGTTTAGATGGTAAGTTTTCATCTTCTGCTAGGATCTCTAGAAATTGATGTTTTCGTTTTGGCGTCTTCATCACGGCTGCTACGTCGTGGATCCATTGCATACAATTTCGGATTAATGGTATGGCTTTTGTTACATCTTGTAGGGCCAAATTTAGGCTATGATTGCTGCAGTGGACGTAGAGAGCTAATGGTTGAATTTCACTTATTCGGCTATGAACACCTCTTTCTTTGCCGGACATATTTGCTGCTCCGTCGTAACATTGCCCTCTTAGGTTGGAAATTGGTAAATTACAACGAGTAAGGACATCTAGAATTATTTTTGTAAGTGTCTCTCCGGTTGTATTGTTAGTATCGTATAACCCCAAAAAATATTCTTTGGGTTCTAGAATATTTTGAACTGTACGAATACTAATGGACACTTGTTCATTCCCTGCTATGTCGGTAGTTTCGTCTACAATCCAACTAAATTCAGTGTCTCTTATTTTATCGAGGACTTTACGAAGCAGCAAGCGAGCTAAATCTTCAATAATCTCATTTTGAATTACTGGACTGGTTAATGGTTTGGATCTACTTAACCATGTTTTTAACTCTGGGATATCATTTGCGCGTAACATAATTAACTGGTTGAAGTTTCCATTTACGTCATCGTTAGAGCCCCTGATTGCCAAACCTTGTCTACTTAGATACTTCAAAGATGTAAATATTGCAGTTATTGCCTTTTTAGCTTCCGATCTTTGAATTTCTTCCTGAATAGATATTTGGGTAATTCAAAGTGGCTTTCGCCAATTTTTTTTCAACAGCTTCATTGTGAGCTTCAGATTTATCATGTTTCTTAAACTTATTTTCAGCTTTTTTCCAATTTTTAATACCAATTGAAATAAAGTTTAATTCAACTTTTTTAGACGATGTAAAAAGCTTATATTTGTGCGCCATAACGCACTCGTGACATAATACACCGACCTCATCGTTTTCGTAATGTAGCCAAGGAAAATCAGTATACCACCGTTGCGAAAAATGGTGCTTCCGGCGATCATTTTCATACGGTTTAACTGGATAAGGCTGATTTTTAATATCATGATTGACTAATAATTCAATGAGCTGCTTGCAAGACTCTTGGGTGTGCGGAACCTCACCTGAGTGACCTTGTTCAGATATAACATCTAGATAAGTAGATATTATATGAAGTAATGAACAATATTAAAATGTAACTGCCTTGGGGCCCACACAACAAGGGGGTCCGCACTACAAACTGGAAATTTTAAAACAATTACGATGATGCACATTTTTAGAAATATTTGATTATTTGGTAACAATGATTATGTGTGTTGGTCACACTTACGAAATGGAAAAACAGTGGAAAACTGTGGATTTCGGTAGATATCTGTGGAATGTTCTAGAAAAACTGTTTAAGTATATTAAGTCTGCAAATGCAGGATGATCTGTATTCATTTCTGAATTTGAACTTCAGTAGAAAGTTGGTCATCTTCATCTTACTAGATATAATGTACCATTTCTACGAGTTAAGTCTCCATAAAAATAACGTCTCGACTCCCGTCGTGTAAACGTTTGTATCTCATTTATTAACTAAGTTTATAAATGGATACCGTGATTTTAAAAATTAAACAGTTAGTTTTTTACAAATAATACAAATTGACAAATTTCTGAGAAAAAAAAATCAGTGAATACCGGTAATGTTTTTTTATAATTTTTAATCTAGTATAATTTAAGGATATGTTTAAATTGCTACGTTTTGTATCCGGTTCGTGGTTGCAACTCTGGTAGGGAGGGTCCTCAGTGGCCCACACCCCAAGTTTACCTTGGGGCCCAAATTTGGTTTAAACGACCCTGGCTTGGACTAATAAGAAAATTACAAACCTAAACTAGTTGTCGTGGACCCACTGTCATTGTTGTCGCTTTCCTCATTTTCGACATTTTGAGTCAGCTTTGGTCTCTTTGGCCCTTTGTTAAAAAAGTCAAGAATTGTCTTTTTCGAAGTCATTATTTTAGTAATTCAGTTTTGAAAACTAGAATTGACGAATAATTTATTCTACCAAGTTTTATCACTGATTCACTGGTCACAGAAACTAAAACTTAAAACGTCCTATATAAATTGGAGCAGGTACTGGCTTTAAATTATTTTTTCCTACGACGCGACGTAACGACGTTACGACGAATTATAGAAAATCCGTCGTCTGCTATAGCCACCTTCAGTATAAGAGTAGAAAATCGCATAGAGTCTCAGTGACTCTCAGCCAATTTAAAACGTAACTTAGAAAATACATCATTTAAAAAAATAGTAGGTTAAATTTTTGAATTTTTTGTAGCTTCTCCGAATGCATTTTTACTGTATTCTTTTTTAAGTAAATTAGCGGGAAAAGAAAAATTTCAAAACATATGAGGTTCTATAAGCTTTATAGGTTTTTAAATTGAGAATTTGAGCCTTTTGAAAATTTCAACTGACCAAAAGGTTGGAGGGGGAAATAACACTAGTTGCCCCTCCCAGCAAAGTTCTAGGGAGGGGCAAAGCCCCCCCTGCCCCCCGGTTCCTACGCCCCTGAAACATCCTGTATATTATCACTGTTTATTTAACGGTCAAAATTTCGAATTCCATTTCACAGTTATTTTAAATATCGGGTTACCGTTAAGTACCATAACACTACTTTGACAGTTGATTTTACGACAAAATTTTATACGTTCATATGACTGTTAATTTTATTAATTACCGTTCGCTTACGGTAATTTCTTAGAGTGTACATTGCAAAGGCTTCGAAATCTACTGTTTATTATTGAATGTTGCAATTCGGTGATTACCAAATTCCAGTTTTTCAATACCATCTATAACATATCTTTTACTATCAAAATGGCCTAACGCGATTTTAGTAGTATTTGTGGAATATCGCTTATGATTTTGTGATACTATTTTATTTGTGTTCGCTAACGTTAAACGTTGCGTAACTAAACAATCCGGATAGGAGTTATGTTTAATATTTTTCTTGACAAAATGTCTATCGAAACCATTGGCATTATTTATATCTGCTCCTTTACTCTCCAGGGAATACACTTTTGGTTAAGACCAACGAAAGAGGCTAAGTCAACCGCATAAATCATCTTTCATAAATTCGAGTTGTTTTTTGTTGGTTTCACTAATAAGCATATGATCTTTAAGATAGTCTGAAAAATCATAAAGATGGGTAGACGTTGCCATGTCGTTGTAAATATCGTCAGACTAAAACAGGTAACATATTGAGTCAGTGTGTGTGAAGCACAGCTTTGGTTTAGATCCATAGCGTCTCATTATCTCATTTTAATTAAACTCATTCATGCAGGTTTTGCTGACGATAAGGATACTAAATCCAACATATATTGATCGATTAAGCAGCATCCTAGTTGAAAATAATTTTTAAAAGAACACAAAACTCTTAATAAAATAAATTATTTTATTACTTTTTCTTAGCCATCTCTATCCCTACGAGATTTTCATTAAAAATTCTTGCTCTTGTTAACCGATGTGATGCTCCCATTTGTTGTACTTGTTTTTCATTATGAACTAATTGTGTGTTTCGGCGATTGCGAAGTTTTTCAAGTATTTTCATACAAATAGTTTTTTTTCCTTAATAATTCAAGGTTTATTTATTTTTAATAAATATTAACCCAGCAAACACAAATCGTCCCTGGGACGTCCCAACATGGTCCATAGAGCCCAGCTCGGTCCCGTCAAAAATTCGTCCTACGGGACGAATAACGGACGTCCCATTTTAGTCCTCGTAGTACCAATTTCGCGACATCCGATATTCAGCCCAATCGACGTCGCATGGATCTCCACTATTCGTCCGAAATGTTTCGTCCATCAATGCTATCTAGAGGCGCGTTTATCAGCAATTAATTTTAATTTGTTTCGCCTGTATTTGTATTTGATCTGATAATGATTAATGAACCACAAAATATTAATTTTATTAAGAATGTTATTATTTAAATTTACGAGTTTATTTAACGTGAATTAATGAAATTACGTGTTAAATCAGAACTACTTAATTATTTAATTAATTTTATCTGTTCTTAATTTTTTTATTTTTTTATATTATTCTTTTCTTAATTTTTATTTCCATTATTTTCATTTGATGAATTATTTCTACAATCACAGCCAATTACTGTGAAAAAGCTGATCTAAGCTGGCCGCGCTAAAGTCCTTTTAAAATATCTGGTAGCCCAGTTTGTAGTTTCTTTTGTACGACGCCATTACTCGATAGTTTGGTCAGAGATCCTGGCAGTTATAGAGATGCGAAACTCCCTATACCCTAAGCAAATCAGTTTTTTTTAAATTTTTGCCGATCGCAGCGACGCCTGTAAGTGGGGAGTAATCGCAGAGATCCTAGGATTGTTACCGTTGTTTACAATTTTTGCGTCTCTCGGCTTGAAACGGGGCTTCCTTCCGGCCGAAGGGCGGCGCTGATGCTTGCATTTTTTTGTCAGGTTTTCGGCGGAGTTTCGCATCTCTATAACTGCCAGGATCTCTGGTTTGGTCACCATAAAGTCCATAATGCGTTCTACACAAACGTTAAAGATTATAACATAGTAATCTCTAGTATCGCTGATAATATATCATAAGAGTAAGTATTTTATTAAAAAACTGTTTGATTTTTTAATGATTTTAATTCGATTTTTTTAATGTGTCTTTTACAGAGGTAGGAAGAAAAGTATGTTTGATCAAAGTCTATTTTGACTCGTTACCTTTATGGAGTATTCATCTTCACTCTCACTGAATGGTGGACTTATAGTTCAAATGTGTTCCGTGAATAGTTTGGTAGAATTGTACTATTGGGGATCCGCCGCAATTTTGTTTTTTATTTTATTTATTTTTGAACATTCAATGGATAATACAATTTTATTAAAAATAAACCCCCGCTTTTCGAGAAACATGGAGTATTTACGTTATATTTCCAATTTCAGTTATTTCCAATTTAATAAATTCCGCTTTACTTTTCTGCTAAGTTTTTCTTTGAGATAGGTCTAGTAGAACACGCGAAACACATTAGTGGTGTACAGACAATACGAAAACTTGGTAAAAATAGTCTAACCTAACCTAGCCTAACCTATGATATGATTAAATTGTTTTTGTTATAGTGCGTGGCGTTATGTTTCTCGTGTGCACGTAAGTGAAAGAGTATGGTGGGTGGTACCCAAATTTTCAGAAAAACGAGGAGAATCCGAATATCGATGGTACAACTTTGGGGGGCGCGTCTGGGGGGCGGTAGCCCACCCAATAGCTTTTCAGGGATTAATAATTAGTAATTAATTAACTAATTAATTAATTATTAATAAAATGCTTTAGAACTTACATATATACCCTAATTACCACCCTAGTTAAGCAAAACCTAATATATAGATAGGGGGCGCTATAAACTCCGCCCCCTTCGCACTTTTGAAGTTAACTCAGTTTTTGAAATAAACCACGTGATGTAGGGTATCAAATAAAAGCTTATAACCTCAAGACTAATACTATGTAAAGTATAATAACCCTGGGTGTATTTATGCAAAGTATTAAAGATAGGTGGAGCGTCAAACCATAACCCCATATACTTTGATGTCGCCGTTTGGAATATAACCGCACGGTGTAGTGTATCAAATGAAAGCTTATTACGTCAAAAATTATAATATACAGAGAGCAGGCTAAGAGCGCATTAGTTAAGGCAATTTTTCTGGTTATAAAAGGGTTTTCTATTACAGAAAGATAAATATTTATTAAGCTATTTAAATACAACAATAATGGATAAATATATTTGATATCAAATTTTTAAAGAAATGAACATTTTTAAAAGGGAATGCACCTTTTAAAAAGAAAGTTCCGTTTCACTGTCATCATCTTCACTTTAATCTTCAGGGTCTTCGACATTTTCATTTTCTATGTACGAATTGTCACAGTTTTCTGAGTCGCCCCCACACGCGCACATTTCAGTACATTTAATTCGAGGAGCGTGGGAAGCACATTTACAGGGGGTTTGCCGTCCTCTGGAGCGCAAGGAAGGTCGCACAGAACTGGTTGATAGGTACCATCTTGAACGAACCACCCGTAATTATCTTGTGGTGGTAATCGGGGATGCGGTGTTATATCTCTTGCCCATTCCATGCTTTGATAATGTGCCCAACGCATTGCAGGTCTCAATGCTGCGGATGTAGGTGGTAGCATTTCTCCTTGCAAACCTTTTTTTGAAAAAATCCACCAACGAAGCTCGCCCAGTGTTGTTTTCGATACATTCTTCGTTGGTTTTAGATATACGAAGCAAACAATCTTCTCCAATAAACTGAATATTTCTTCTGAAATGTTTTCGCCTTCTCCAAGTGACGCTAACGCGTGCAGAATGTCCTCGTCCGCGTCTAAAAATGCTTTCCAAAATGACGTTTTAGCTTTTCCCGCGAACCAGCCAGTCACATCAGAACCGGATACGGCCTGAAATCCTGGAAGAGCCAACGACCTCAGTGGCCCTAGTGCATTGTAATAGTCTTTCAAACTTATTACAATTTTTTTTACACCTGTTCGAATAAATGTGCTTTGAGGACAAAGTAAAGGGTAGCGACGTATAGCCAAAAATAGAACATCGGTGTCCGGAGAGAATATGGACAATCTAGTAGCACCTCTCCTCGAAGAATATATAGCGTGGAGTATTAATTTAGTGTCTGTCTCTTCGTGAGAGCTTTTTTAATCGGAGACATCAATGTTTGTAGATTTGGCTTCTTCTTTGTACGACACTATTACGTTTTTGTTTAAGATTTTACCTTCTTGTAGTAAGGCATTTCCAATGAAATCTGTAAGTTCATCTTTGGTTTTTACGTGAGACAAAAGTTTCTTTAAAGAAATATTTCGAATTTGGGTGTTGTTTTCAATTTTATATTGCACAGGCGTTGTTCCTTTTTGTCTCCTCAAACGTGTAGCGTTTTTTAACGAGTTCTCTAAGTATGTGTCAAATACTACTTGAATCTCTAAGAATGTTCCATATTTAGTAAAGATACGATGGCAGAACTCTCTGGCTAGGTCAGCGCAAGTGTTAAGATTTTTGGAAGTTAATGATTGAACTTCGGCCATTGCATCAACTATTGCTACCTCAAATACTTCCATAATATTTGTAGAGCTATTTAGCTCGACTTCAGGACAAGCACTCTGACTTTCCCTCGATTTGACTAGTGATTGGAGGAGGTTAACTACTTTGGCTTTATAACCACTGTGGTTTAAAGAACCATCCGCTCCCGTGGGACCACAGTCAATTCTAAAGTACTGACTACATCTTCTAGTTTTAGATCTTGTCGAGACCGACACAACAGAATCAGCCGCTGAAATAGACTTCGGTCTTCTTTTAGTACTACCTCTCCAGCTTTGGTTTTCAACTTCACGCTCTTGGCCGTTGTTTTCCAGAGTTTCAGGTTGATGTTGCGTAACGGATCCCAGAGGTTTTTACTTCCATCTATAATGCGTTCCTTAACGAATTTCTGATATTCTTTCGAACCAATATCTGACATATCGCAGACATCTTTGCATACGACTTCGGGTGCAACAGATTTCGTGACAAGATTGATTAGATCACTACCTTCGTATCTAAAGGAGTTAGTGAATGTCTCAATGGTAGATATAAGCTTTGTCACGTTCTTCAATTTCCGGGACGATACTGATTCTTTATTTTCGTGGTGTTTCGTTTCTTTTTAACAAGTAATCAAATTAGTTCCAACCATGGCTTTAGCTTCTTCTGAGAGTCTCGAAAGGTGTGGAGCAACTAAGAAGAATTTCGTTAGAGTTTCCGGTCGTAAGGTAATACCAACTAAACCACCAAAAACTTTCATCTTCCTATTCTCCTGTTCAAGAGCTTCATCGCCACCTAAATTGCAAAATGGAGCAACACTTTTGTTCGGGCTCCATTCACCTCTCTTAAGCTCGTTCCAAGTCTGACTGTCGTTATGTTTTAATTCGTTCATTTCTGCCAAATGCCACGCCGACATCGCCGAATAGTTTCGCAGATCCATCGAGAAAAAATATTTCGTTAAATCGTCTAGCGCTGACAATCTAAGCTCCCAGTCAGCACTACGAACGGCTCGAATGAATGCGAGCAAGGAATGAACCATATTCATAGACTGTTTCAAGAATTTGAATGTTGGATTTTTAAATGAAAACTTATCGCAAAACGATTCTATTTTTTCGGCCAATTTCATCGATTCTAACTTTTTACGTAACTTTTCGGCTTCGAAGGCGACATTTTCCGGAATATTACTTTTCCAGGAGTCCGAGAGCTGTTTGCACAGTGTTCTACATTCTTCTTCTTCCGCTGGGTGGTGTGAACAAACTCCTGACCTGAAACTCTTGGTTATCTTCGTCTTTCAAAGTGGTTAAAGCCGCGTCTTTAGTGCCTCTCAAAGACACTAATTCCGAGGAGCGCTTTTGTTTTGGTTGAGAAAACTCGATTCCTAGTACTTCATCTTTTAAAAAATCTTTCAGTTGCCTTCTTGACATAATTTCGTCTTTAGTTTGGTCAAGACCATTTGAAATACAAATATTTAAGAACAAGGCATGAAGTTCAGCCATAGATATGACTTTCATTGTATTCTGTGCAAAGTCCTCTTCAACTAGATTAAGGAACTCGATGCCCGAAGCTACCACTGCCGCCTTTTTAACTTTCTGTGGAGCTGCCATTAACGTCTTGGATCGTAAAGCGTTAGTTACGTTTTTTAACCAACATTGCAAGTGATACATAATATCTACTGCGTGTGCGTCCGTTTCATTTATACATTCATTTAATCGTACCCTCCATGTGTCGTTCTCACTTAACTCAACTGCTTCTCTTAAAGATGCACCGCTTGAATCATAAGATATAATATGTAAAGGGTGCCGTTTAGTTTCTTTGTTATCACAAAAGAAGCAAAGAAGTTTAGAGTACTTGGGGGTTTTGCTTCTCGTAAAGGCCAATGGTACACTCTCAGTCTGACCCCTGCTAGTAGAAGCGGCTAGCTTCAGATTTCAATTTTTCTCGATAACGTTTTTCAATTTGACTTCCACGAGACTTCAGAGAAAATTTTTTATAACAGGTCATATGCCACTTTATCTTCGCTTCTTTAAGTTTTCAACTGTTACATTTCCATCCAGGAAATTTAGAAGTTCTTGGCTGTCAACGTCTTCTTGATCTGCATATTTCGTCAATAAAGAAGATATAGTCTCGTAAGTAGAATTTGCTGGATTTTCCACAAGGTTTTCTCTGGTATCCTTTTTACAAAACACGCAGCTATCACGTTTAGGCGCCCGTGACATCTTAAAAATAATTTTCAATTCCCAGAAAACGAACGTTTCCTTAGCTGACCGAAACTCTTTGCTAAATAAATCGAGGTTCTCGAAATCAACAAACGCTATCGATCCACATGACCCTAAATAATAGCCCTGAAATTTGGTTTTTCATTCGTGTAACAGTTAGGTGTTATAACCGGAGACCTTTGCCTTATTCGGCCGCTTATCTCTCTCCCGTTCTATGCGAGCATGGTTTCATATAACCTTTCTAACTTTATGGCTCTGGAAACTTTTTATTTTGTGTGAGTATACCCCTTGAAACTACAATTTTAAAAAAATAATACTTTTTGACGTAAAAGCTTTCATTTGATACCCTACACCGTGCGGTTATATTCCAAACGGCGACATCAAAGTATCTGGGGTTATGGTTTGACGCGCCACCTATATTTAATACTTTGCATAAATACACCCAGGGTCATTCTAGTTTACATAGTGTTAGTTTTGAGGTTATAAGCTTTAATTTGATACCCTACATCACGTAGTTTATTTCAAAAACTGAGTTAACTTCAAAAGTGCGAAGGGGCGGAGTATATAGCGCCCCCTATCTAAAATACCTAACATATATTAGGTTTTGCTAAACCAGGGTGGTAATTAGTGTATATATGTAAGTTCTAAAGCATTTCAACAATAATTAATTAATTACTTAATTAATTACTAATTATTAATCCCTGAAAAGCTATTGGGTGGGCTACCGCCACCCAGACGTGCCCCCCAAAGTTGTACCATCGATATTCGGATTCTCCTCATTTTTCTGAAAATTTGGGTACCACCCACCATACTCTTTCACTTACGTGCACACGAGAAGGTTTTTTTTACATAACGCCACGCACTATTAGGTTAGGTTAGGTTAGTGGTGTACAGACAATACGAAAACTTGGTAAAAATAGTCTAACCTAACCTAACCTATGATACGATTAAATTGGTTAGGTTAGGTTAGGTTCAATATATTATCATTATTATTATATCATTCTATATTACAACAAAGATATCAAATCGTAGTAAAGTTCAAAAGTAGTAATACTACCGTCATGTACCCTACGATATATCAAAATTTATAATTAGGACCAAAATTGCGCTGTATATTCTACATATATTAGGAAATATAACGGAATGTATGAATTTGGAAATATAAATTAAATTCTCAATGATTCTCAAAAAGCGGGGGTTAATATTTAATAAAAATGTATTCTCCAAGGAATGTTTAAAAAAAAGAAATAAAAACAAAATTGCGGCGGATTCCCAATAGTACCATTTTACCAATAGTTTAGTGAATTTGTATTTCCAAAAGTAAAATTTGCAGTGTATTCTCCGAAAGTTAAGGAAGGTTCGCTGTTTTTAAAGTTCATTTTTGACCTGTACACGTTTCAATTTAACCTTTTAAGTTTATTATTCATTACTCTCACTGAACGGTTCGCCTAAAGCTTTATTTCATACTGTTATATTTTATATATTGAATTTGGAATTCCAAAAGTAAGATTTTCGTTGAATTCTCCGAATGTTAGGGAAGGTTCGCTGTTTTTAAAGTTCATTTTGGACCTGTACATGTTTCAATTTAACTTTTTAAGTTTATTATTCATTACTCTCACTGAACGTTTCGCCTAAAGCTTTATTTCATACTGTTATATTTTATATATTGAATTTGGAAACCCAAAATTAAGATTTGCGTTGAATTCTCCGAATGTTAGGGAAGGTTCGCTGTTTTTAAAGTTCATTTTGGACCTGTTCATGTTTCAATTTAACTTTGTAAGTTTATTATTCATTACTCTCACTGAGTGGTTCGCCTAAAGCTTTATTTTATACTGTGATAATTTATATAGTTAAATTGTAATTCCAAAAGTAAGATTTGCGTTGAATTCTCCGAATGTTAGGGAAGGTTCCCTGTTTTTAAAGTTCATTTTGGACCTGTACATGTTTCAATTTAACTTTGTAAGTTTATTATTCATTACTCTCACTGAGTGGTTCGCCTAAAGCTTTATTTTATACTGTGATATTTTATATAGTTAAATTGTAATTCCAAAAGTAAGATTTGGATATATATTAAAAGCATAGTTTTATTTTGCTTCTGATTTGAAAATTAATTTTATTGTTTTTTTTTACATTTGTATAAGGAAGGTTATTGAATTTTTTAATAGTTTAGTTCGAAATTTATTTTGTTATTTAAAAATTAAATAACTATATAAGTTTTGTAATTTATATGTTAACTGCTAATACTTGAGTTTCCAACTTTCGAAAACCTATCGTAAAAATTTTATAACCTTATATAATAAATTTATGTTCTTAATTTTTATGCAGAGTTCGTGTTATTACAATCAAATTGTACACTTGTTGCTGGATTTTTTCCATTATCTTGTATTTTAATGTTTTTAATAAAATTTTAATAACAAGTTTGGCTTTTTAAATTATTTGTTCAGAATACGATATCCAATGAACGTCCTAGTTTCATCCCTATTGAGCAACGATTGAACCAAATTTAAGGCCTAAAGACATCTCTAGGTTTTATAGAAAGACATCCAGGGGACGACCGCCGTAATCGCCGTTGGACGTCCGAAAACTCGTCCCCGGGACGTACTACGGCTATAGACAAACCGGACATTTGGACGTCCTTTAACGTCCAACCGACGTCAACCCCGGATTTTGGGATGTCCTACGGACGAAGGCAAGATCCGAGTGTGACGTCTATCGGATGTCCAAAGGACGTTTTTGTGTTTGCTGGGAACTTACCAAGGAAAGCGTTGTAAGTTTGAAAAATGACTTGCTAATCTCATCTTTTGCTTTTTTTCGAGGTTGAGTATTGACTTCTATATATATCTAATCCATGGGCTTTGATTGAATTGTAAACCTCTGTGTATTTTAGTAAGCCGAAGACCAAGCGATAAGTATGATTTAAAATTTCTGTAGTGGATAATATAGTACTTCCTACTTTCTAAAGTTGGTGTTAATTTTGGTTGCTTGTCCATAAATTTTGCAACCAGAATCTGCAATAGTGGTTTCAATAATAATTTATCTCTCTGGTTCGCCCCCCTTCATAATTGCGAGGGGAAAAGACTGCATAAAAATTTCGGTTGGTCGGTCCAACCCGTTTGAATTTTGTTCGGAGTCAAGCCAAAGTCAAATCTTTGCGCCTGCGTAATTGCCGTTTCAGAGAAGGCAGATTTACTATTATCCTTGGCCCTTGGGACCTCATTAGTTCAGTTTTATGCAACGTTCTGCGGGAAGAAACGGTAAAACCAAAATTTCTTTTAAACGTAATACTTTATAAAGAAAATTACTTACGTATTCATTTCTATAGCACTTGTACATTTAACATGGGAGATGTTACCAACACACCAAAACGGTGTAAGGATAAGCCTTTGCCTAGGATACATTGGGACTGGGAGTTAATGGTAAAGAAAAGGAAAATTTGTCGAGCAGGAAGAAAAAACCATACCAAGTAAACGAAGGAAATTCGCCGGAAATTAGAAATGTGTTGGGGGAGAGTCCTCGTAGTAAATCAAATGTACCAACGTTTAAAAGAAAGCTAGATCTGCAAGACATTGAAACAACAGCGCAACCTCCTGCATCTTCGTCTCAAAAAGCTCCACCTTTATCAGCTGCCAAAAAAACTGTAATTTCTAAAAAGACTACAGTTAATTTGAAAAATTACTACACTTTCCAAAAGAATACAGTATCAACATAATATTTTATTACTTTCATAGAAACAAGGAAAACACTTTTTCTGCCCCAGAATAAGGTTCGATAAAAACCTTTTTAGTTAAATAATGGTTCCAAAGCTTTGTGATTTCTATTTTAATAACTTTTTACAAAAATATAGGCAATACCAAGACAATACAAAGAAATATTTTCAAAATAATTTATAGATTAAATTGTTGACTGCATTTTAAATGATTGGTGGGCCTGCTATTTGTTCTTTGAGTGTTGTATCACTTTAATTTTTTTGTGGTGTCCTATCAAGCAGTGGTTAGTTAACTATATTTGCTAAATAACCACAAATCATCCAAATTTTATTAATTTGATCATGCATAGAGTTGGGAAAAACATATTTAAGAATTCTATTTTTTTTATTTCTCCAATTACCCGTTCAATGTGGATACGTAAATTGGCAATTTGTCTAGTTTTCTCAACCTCAGCTTTTGAAAGTTGAGTTTTTTTACCTATAAATGGTGGTTTATTTAACTTTACGCCCCTGTGTTCTAAATCATCTTCTATGATAAAGCCACGGTCTGCCAGCACGCTATCGCATCTTTCTAGCATGTCCATTAATCCACTGTTTTTAGTAATTTCCTTATCTGAAATTCTCCCGGGTGACAACTCTGATGCACAGCTTACAAAACCATAAGGTGTAATACCTAATAGGCCTTTAGCGGTGTTATACTTTTTGTATTGTGAATACTTTGAGTAGTGTAGTGGTTGGGTTTCTCAATGAAGAGTTCGGTAAAGTCGATTAACAAACGAGTAGTAGGTTATAATTCTTTAAATTGATGTGGCATAAATTCATCCACTACCATGCGTGATGGCCAAATTGGTATGCGAGTTAGTCTCTTGTTCAATAAATCCACCCATGATACCCGTACATTACTAACAGTTTGAACACTTATTCCAAACCTATAGCCCAAATCTTCTTCTAATAAACCAGCCCATATACGGCACATCACCAAAAACATCTGATTTTTTAAATCCAAAGAAAGCAGTCTACCTTAGCTGGACTCATTTCTTGGTTTCTTCCGCACATAACTTTTTGCACTATTATAAAATTTCAATTTAGAGAAATCTTCTTCTAGAAAGTTATATAAAGCTGTAAAATCTTCTTCGGTATGAAAACCAGCGTAGAACTTTAACTGTTGTGTATTTCTGGAAATGTTTTTATAACAAAACTTATCTTGCTATGACCTTTCTTCGATTTTGGCATCTTTCTCTCGTAACAAACTTTCAAAACTAGATAATGTATCCCGAAGTTTGGCAATTTCTTCGTGGCATTTAGCCAACTGATCTTCTAAAAAATCATTTTTGCTTTCACTACCTGTTATTGTTTGATAAAAGATTTCGATGTTCACCCGGAACAGTGCCGTAGGTGGAATAATAAGTATGATCATTGCAACCGTTTTCAGCATGCCCACAGTCTGAAAGCTCTTCGATCAAAACGATTTCCCCCGCAGTTTCATCAAAGCCGAAAGTTATATTTGCAGCAACCTCAGGAATACAAACATCACGTTCTCTTGTGGTAGAAATGTGTTGGGGAAATGTGTAGTTACTGATGAATATCGGAAACCTGTCACTTTTTTGTTTCACGCCATCTTTCTGGAAATGAAGCCCGCATACAAACTGTCTTTTAGAAGGTATCCAAGTAATAGTGTCTTTAATCGGTGTATTACTACTTAACCTATGCTTTATAACTGGTGAGTTGGCCATCTTATGTGAAACAAATCTAATTCTTCGAACCCACTCATCTCTTATCATTTTCTCCTTTGGAAACCGATGAAAGCTTATGTTTTTCGATGACATTGTATTACTTAAGCAATTCGGAATACAACAGGTATTACCTCTCGACCAGTGAAGTTTTTTAGCCATGTCAAATGAACTCAATCGCTAAAATACTAATAATTAAATTTTAAAAATATACAAAGCCTAGGCACTTTGTCTTCTAGTCAAGGATAGATGAATCAAAATCACTCGCTCGGTAACTTGGTAGCACTGAAGTGGCAAGACCAAAAATCCAAAGACTAAATAGAGATTTTAGTTGAATGTTCCGTCGGCATACGTACAGCACTTCCACGTGTAGAGGTACTGGATTTTTTCTTATTGAAACAACTATTAGATCAAAGAATACGCAGATAGTTCTTCCTGTTTTACTATCGAAATCAACTTGTAGAATAAAGCCTTCTGGACTCTCATAACATCAAACGAAGCTTATTATATCTGTAGGCATATAATGGTTTTCAACGACCAAAAACATTAGATAAGAGTTTTCCATGCATCTATTATTGGCTTCAGCGTAGCGCAACGAAATCAAAGAAATTACAACTATAATCCTGCAACGGAGGTTGAACGACGGGAGGTGCTACGTAGGATGCTGGGCATAGCGTGCAACAGAGGTCGATCGTGGGAAAGTGCAACTAGGGGCGATCGATGGAAAATCCCAAAAAAAATGCTAAGGACCGATGATTCAATGGAAGCTGGAGATAACCATGACGGATGGTGAAACCTCTTTCCTGCCTACTTATGCAGTTATTCGAACTCTGATTTTTGACCAGGCAAAACATTTTAAAAACGCTATTACTTTAATGCGTTAATAAAATTAAATAAAGTTAATCGCATCCTTTAGTTTCATTGTAAAATATTTACGATTATTGTTGGTTTGAAATTCTGATAACACATAACATGAGGTGCTTTTCAAAGATAGTGACGAAGGAGCTACTTAAAAACATAAGTCTAACGAAAATATTTTAACACATTTAATAACAAAATCCAAATTAAAAAATCCAGTTTGGAGGATGTTTAATTATACTTGAGTACTTCAGCCCAGGCCCATCTCTACCATTGGTCTAGGAAGCGCTTAGCCCTAGGGCGCCGCGCTCTGAAGGGGCACCGTCCAGCCTTTTATAATTTAATTGTAAAGTATTCAATAAAGACACGGTGATATGAAAATGAGTGCCTGATATTATTTGCCCAGGGGCACCTGAAAGGTAAAGATGGCCCTGTTTCAGCCGATGGGCCTTTCAGGCGGACACAAATTGCGAGTTATCTTTTTGCTTTCGCCTAGAATGTCAATCGGCTGATGAACGCTTTCAATTCTAGTGAAAATCTTATCAAAATAATTATATTCTATGATAACGGAATTCAAAATGTATGTATTATTTCTAATGGGATTAAAATTTGTATATTGGAGCATAAGGAATTACATTTTCTTCATGATAGGCAAGAAACTCACTTTATTGATAGAAATAAGGAACGCTAGAGAACAGCGTATTCAATACACCAACATAATTTTTATAACTTTATTATTTTATACAAATATTTTCAAACAATTCGTATTTTAAATCGTTGAAACAGTTCTGGAGGATTTCAACATTTAAAGGATGGAGTTAATATCGTCACATTTCTGTAAACATAAATTTATTATTTAGAAAATGTCATTCATTTCGAATTAAATAAATTATCGATTTGGGTTAGATTTTTAGATAGTTAAATAAAAAATACCTGGAGAAAAATTAAAACCGCAATTGGACGACAATTCGGGCTTTAAATATTAACATTTCGATCATGTGGGAACCGCTTTTCGGTTTGTCAATCAAAGCACGTAGATCAAATTACTCATACAGAATGATTTGTAATTCGAACAAATGTACCGAATTGTCTCGTAGTGGGGAACTGTGAAGTAAAACGTTTAATCCACTCTAATAAAAATAAATTACGGTCTTATCTTTGATTAACACTTCCGGTGGTTGGTTTTAGAATCTTCGAGCGAAAATAAAATTTTCAGCAACGTTTGGAAAGTAGGAAAACACCACTTTGGCCACCTAAACTTCTTATTTTTTGTAAATATGACTGGAATATTATGTCTATAATAGAACGTCTTAGTGATTTTCACAACGAATTTGTAGTTAATGTTGTCCGAAATGCAATTTTATTATTTCCAATAACCCTTTGAAGTCGTTAAGCAATTAATATAGATTAATTATCCATATTTTATTGCCTTATGTTCCTTTTTATGTTCCATGAAAACACGTTAAACAGTGCTAATTCATTACCGTTGCTAAAAAATTCTTCTTCGCTCGAAGCTTTTAATGTTCATATAAAGTACTATGACCAAGAATATATAACTCCAATATAAAAATGACCCGTTTGAAAAGCTTCACTTGTAGCTGGTCGGAAAGACCTAAAAAGATATAATTGATCCAAAATAGCTCTGCGCGTCCCTGGTACGAATACGCTAGTTCTCTTCATTATATATAAAAAAAATCTTGGTAGTATGTTTTAAGTCCCTATTAACCATCTTTTAGGGCGGCGCGTGACTTTTGGGCTGAAGGACTTTCTTAAAATATCTCCCCCTTTAAAATATTTGATTAAGTATAATTTAAATAAAATTGCACAATCTCGATCAGTTCCATATTCATTTCTGTTCAAAACGTTTTCAGAAAACTGTAAAAACTGCGGTTGAAGGGAACTAAGAACATTTTTTAAATTTAAATAAACCTCGTTTGTTTCTTAAACCCCGAGGTACACAAAGTCTTTCGTTCTCTCGGGCCTCGGACTCCACTCGCTCTTGAGAAAACTGGTGTTTGTGTATCACATGACCGATACGACGTCATAATCGCTTCTCTATTGGCCAAAACAGGCACGTGATTTTCAGTCGAAGGTCGAAATATCAAACTGGGCCGCGTTCAGTAACAGCAAACGGTTTAACCGTTGAATGTGCATTCGCTACTGTACGACTTTTTTCACTTCCGGGATTGACGTCACGTTTGCAATCGAATAGCAATTGAAATAAGCGTCTGGAAGAGCCGCTTATTTTGTTGATAAACGCAATCGTGACGTTGCAAGCATGGCGACTTCTAATCTGCCTAGTAGTTTTAAACAAATTGATTTGTCCGATAATGAAGGAAATATTTATAGCATAGCAGCGCCATCGGACGATTATGACAGAATACGAATTGGTAAATGTTGTTTTATTAATTTTTCAACTATTAAATTACCAAATTTATTCAAAATACTTAAATTAGCATAACCCTCGGTCAAAATAACCTATTTGAGCTTTTAAGATGCGGAAAAAAATAGCAGACGACTCAACGTAAAATTCAGTCAATTTGCCTGGGGCCGTTCAGTAGAATACTACGTCACGTTAGCAATCGCATTTCAACGGTTGATAAACTGTTTACTCTCCGATTACGGTTACTAAACGCGGCCCTGGAGTAGATACGCTTTGACCGCCAATTTCCCTTTCGTCTTGAGAAATTTTCTCTCTCATTTCGACTTTCGGCGGGTTTGTGAACCGCCGCTTTCTAACTTCGTCTTCTACCTTACGCTTTCAACTTCAGCTATTTACCATTTTTAACGTCTTTGTGAACGCGGCATTAGCTTTCAAGCGAGTTTAAGAACAAAAAAAATTGCCCGTGCCGGCTTTAATAGTAGCCTCTCGCGCAACCCTGTCTCATCGCGGATAAACTCCACCGACTAATTACCGCAAGCCTCGGTTGCCCTGACATTTCGTACTCTAGAAACATCTGTTTCTATCATATTATACCGAATTTGAAAAATAGAGGAGAAAGAAATAGGGGATAATACGCACTTATTAGCTATGGCCTTCTATAAAATCTCAAAGCAATGAAACACAAGTTCTTTAATTAGCATTTATAGTTTCATAAATATTACTTCTTTATTGGGCCCTCTTTTTCTGATCTGATTTCTTTTCAATATAAATTAATTTTGTATTTACATATTTGGCCCAATTTATTTCCGGAAAATCGTATGCCAAATGGTTGCAGAGAAATCATATTCCCAATTTATTAGCATCTCTTTACCCATTTAGGTATTTAATAATTTATATTAATACACGAACAATTTAAGGTTGATAGCGGTAACGCCAATTATACATAATAATAAAATGAAAATAACAAGTCGACTTTGTGAATTTGACATTTATTTAAGCTAAAATAAAACGACTTGTTTCCTGTACATTTCCTGATGAAGCCCCCGAATGGACTGGTGAAACTAGTCTTTTATTTCATCTTAAAAACAGTATTATAGAGAAAGTGGACTTCTTCTTTTAGTACATAATTTAAAAAATATATGGTTTAATAGAGACAGCAAATACCGATAGAATGAATTCTTCATTAAATTATCCTTTAGTGTCAATAAGGAGAAATCTCAGTTGTTTAGAGAGCTATTCGGCGCGTTTTTATTCAAAAAACACTTTGACTAACAAGAGCGGCGCGGTACTGACATTTTCAGGAAGAAGGAACTCTAGTGAACAAACTTCGCCTTACTAAATTTAAATTTTTAAACAAGTTAGTAGCTATGTATTCACCAGCGCCAACAACGATTGCCACGATAATAACGTCTATTTTTCGATATAACTAGAGAGGGGATGATGTTGGAAATTGTTTCTTACAATGACAACGAAGCAATTTCTTGTTCCAATTGCCATTTTCTTCGCAACACACTTTTCTTTTATACCATCCATCAAAGTCTGTATATCCAATGTTGCATTCCATAATACAACAATACCTAGACTGATAATTATCATCTGATGTGCAGCTCGAAGTTGAAGTTTCCGAAAACCCTAATGAACCACAATCGAAAAATCCTAAATAAAACATAAATATATATTACCTATAAAAGTCAAAAATATGATTTTGTGCTGACTATGTGGACCCAAGAAGTGATTAGCAAATAGGGCTTCATAATTATTCGGATTCAGAAACAAAATTTTGTCTCTTCAATTTCAAAGGGTCCAAAGCCGGAGGCAAAGCTGGAGCCAAGACAAAGAAGCCACTCCGTGTATAATACAAAACTAAAGACAGAAAAACTAAAGACTTTCTAAATCTGGGTAAATTGGGACTCGGGAGAAAACCCATCTTGGAAATTACTCCTTCATCTCTTAAACCAACTTTTGGGGCAGACGGGATATGCTGATCAAATATATCTTTCAAACCGCGTGGCAATTGAGCTTGTGATGATGATTTTTGTAGTGTACATAAATACCGAGTAAACGAACAGCTATAACCAAGAAACTTTGGAACATTTTTATCATCGACGCCACACAAGGCTACTATTTGCATACGGCGTCTAAACTATGTAAAAAGTGTGCGAAGCACCTCTTAAAATATCCGAAAATACAATGCTTAATACATTTCCTATGTTTGAAAATACACTTAAGTTCCTCCATTCGCTTCTCAAAATACATGAAATGTGTGCTAACTTTCTAAGTATATATATTTCGCTACAAATTTAACATAAAATTATTTAATTATAATTTCTTCAAGCAGCAGTATTGCGGAGCACTAGATAAATCCCGTTCTACGTTTAATTTTTATAAAAAGTCAAATTGGACTATTTGCCTTCGAATAAGATACGTTTGTATGCGTGGTAAATACTAATTTTGTTTTTCATAACTTTATTGTCGTTGTGATGCCGTTTACAAGTTTTGTTAATTCAAGGCAAAATTTGCAATCATAACACCGTAACAAACATACTAACAATATGGCAACGCAAATTAAACCTCTCTTCGTAAGAATTTTCCTGTGACATTTTTTTTCTCCAAAAAGGGGAATGAAAGTAAATGACTGAGCTGAAGTAATAACCCTGGTTCGCTTCCTGGCCACGACTGTATTTTATATTTTAAATATTATTTAATTTTAACTAAACTTATAAATTTTTAAAATTTTATAGAATATATTGACGTCATACTTTTATAAAAGCGTGAATTAAAACGGATGTTTGCCAAAACTGTTTTTCTAAATATCGTACTAGCGTACTATGTGTCAGTGGCACCCTGGTTCAAAACCACATCGCTGGATTGGTTTTATTCAATAGATGTACCGCAACATTTTAATTTCTTCTACGCAATAATGGAAATTGAATACGAAATTTCATTTTATTTAAATAAGAACCAAAAGGTCCGCTTGATCTGATATTCTAATTTACATATCTCCTAAATATGTTTCGGTGGTTCTGTGGTAGAACACTCGCCTGCCAAACAGGACGGCGCGGGTTCTTATCCTTTCCGACGATTTCGCAAATGATAATCAGACGTTTACCGTGAACGTTATGTGCAAACCTTGCCTTTTGGATGCTAAGATGTTAACCGTAACCGTTATTGCTCGGTCCGTCCCAAAATTAAATAAAAAGACGATCGAAAGTAGGAATACCGTACATACCCAACACAAATACTACACGCAAAACAAAAACGCAAACCAAACACCCACAGTCCCCACCCACGTCGCAAAACCAACAAGAATTTAAATGCTGGTGATTTAAAGACTATACACCCTTTTCTAAAATATGAACGCCCCGGTACTGTGAACAACAGAGAGACACACACACAAACAAACAGACACGGTGATTGTAAATCCCGTCCTAGGGAATAAAGTTCCCTCAGATAGGTTAAAAATTGAATAAACTTATTTTATATTATATAATAATTATAATTTATCCCTTTATCAAAATAATTATATCAGAAGTGCGAGTTAGTATAATTTATAATTTTGCTAAAAACCAATACTTAATTTTTCAGAAATAAAATTATTAAAACAAATTATATTCCGATCAAATAGAAACACCCTGTATAGGTTAAGGCATGTGTTTCTTTTGTTCTGATAAATCCTTTAACGTGTGGAAAAGAGCTGACGTTTTCTTTTAATTTATATTTTCTATGATTTTATTTTTAGATTAACGCGTTAGCTATAGTTTTACTCATAGAACAAAAAAAATAAAACAATTTTCGATTTAAAACTAGTATTACTGATGAAAGTATTATAACTGGTGAGTGTTTCATGAATTTATAAACAAAATACCATTAGAAAACACTTCAGTCTACGATAAAACGTAATATTTAAAAAAAAATAGTTTGTGAACAATGGGAAGTTGGTTTTCTTAAATGAAAACCATTTCCGTGGAGCGTGAATTAATAATTTGCATTTTAAGATCACCGTAACTCTATGAAATATTTTCAGTAATTTGAAAACCTGACGTCGTGGTTTCGGTAACTTAATAAAATTGCGACATGCTTACAAATAAAAATTACTTTCGTTTACTCTTATGACTCTTTTGTAGGACCCAGACATTCTGCCTAATGTGCGTTTGGGGAACACAGGCCCTGAGTGCAACCTTGAGCTAGAACACACAAATCTGAAACATACAAACCTTGAACATTTTGAAATAATATATAACACTGTTTATTAAATACTATTTACACCGTTCAACTCGAAACACCGTGTAGAAATACTCATCGCAATGTATTAAGCAGCTTAATTTGAGAAAATACGAGTCTGTAGCCAAAGATTTCTTCCAAAAGCTCAAAGTGTAAACGAAAATTAACAATAATTTAATGTGAGACATGAATAAAAAGCAGACGGAGAGTTAGCCCATTTCACTGTCATACGAGCAGAAGTTAATAAGACTATTAAAATTTTCACTAAACAAAATAGAAAAATACGTACTAATACAGCGAGGTACCTCTTCAGACCATTTACCGTTCTTCTTACATTCTCGATTAACTTGCGGGCCAACGACGTTCTTACGGATTTTTAAAGTGTAGCCTTTGTTACAAGAAAATGTGCAATTCCAAGGCTCGTATGGTTTTCTAGTTGAGCAATCATTTATTGTTTTATAATAATCAATAAGTTCGCAATCGTATTTCTCTAAAAGAAATGTTTCTTAAACTTAGCTTATGTAAATTTATCCTTATGTTTTAGCTAAATATAGATAACAAACAAACTAATAAAAGTCCTGCCCAAGGTACTAAGCTACTTTTAACTTAAGAAGTACTAATTACTTTTGCATTTTAAAGGTTTTGCTGACCATTTTCTACCAAAGAGACAATCAATTCTTTTTTCCCCTTTAGTATTATAATATCCAGTAACGCAGCTGTAACTGCAGTGCCAAGCACTGTTTTTTGATTTTCCAATACACGTTTCGTTTCTTCCTTCCATAGGACGTTTTGGTTGACAGTCAAATGGGTCTGGAAATGAAGCAAAATTGGTAAATTAATAATGTAAATTGGATGAAGTCTACTTTAAAATTCCTTTAAAGAAAACCAAAGTGCAATATTTTTTAAGATCTTTAGAAATAGCAGAACTAATAAATTATTTTGGTTTCAAATACAAACATAAATAAGTGCAAAATATTAACGTGTTTTGTGGAAAGATTAATATTTTTACAATTTTAACAAAATTTTACAATTTTGAGATTAAGTATTATTTAGAAATAAACGAAAAATTTCACCACTGTTATGTGTTGGCTTTAAACTGAGCTATAATTAATTTAGTTTAAGTGTCAGAAAATTCGGTGCCTCACACAAAAAAAAACTTCAGGAAAGAGACGAAGATCAGGCTCGGCTCAGTAAGAAACATAACTTACTAGCCCCGCGGAAGGATAAAACAATTTGGAAACTTGACCTCGACTCAGTCTCGGAAAACTTGCGGAACAAATCTTGTACTCTCAAAATATTTCTGGATTTCAATTCAGGCTCATTAAATTATATATTTTTAAGGTAGACTACTCTCAAGTTTATTATTTTAGAAAAAATAGGAAGGTTTCGTCTCTTGATAGTAGTTTTCCACATAAGTTAACGGACTCATGTGGTTTCAAGTTTGAGTCAAGCCGGGGCAAGTTTGCTCACAATAACCATAATGGGAAGGGAAACAAGTGGGCCCGGCAGTTTCTAATAATAGTTTCACACGAGCCAAGCTTTACGAACACAACGAATAGTAGTATAAACGGATTAAAGTATGTAGGATAATTCCATTTCGACAATACCTCCTTGAGGTAGGAATCTAGGCCCTTTTTTTAAGCGAAGGGGCTGTCCACCGTAGGCATTATCGTCCTTAATCGGTAAAGGAAACATGAACCAATAAAGGAGCCCAATTTCCAACCCAATTATAAATAGGCCATATTTTATAAAAAAAAACAAATTTTAGCCCAATTTGGCGAGAGTACACAGGCACGCTTTTCCAAATATTGGTGTTTGCGTGATGTCATAGTTTTAAATATCATGGGAAATTTTATAGAATCTCCAATTTTTATTATTCGAAGTATTTTTTAAGAAAAACAGTAGAAGGAAAGTGAGGGTCTGGCGCCGATCCCAGGTTGAGGTTTAGGTTCGGGATCGAGATCCAGGATTTAAGGGGTGAAATGGGGGTAAAATCATCGAAAAGTCAATGTATTTATGATATTTCTCGCGACGATTCGTTTTCCCACATATCAACATATTGTGTCCAGGCCAACTTGTTCATTTATCTACGCTTATCTCGAAAGATACTTGAACGTATATCTTATCAAGTTTTATCGTACGTAATAAGTTGAAATGATGTAAAAATTGATAACCTAGGCGACGCGTGCGCAGATTACCCCGGGGGACGCGGTTAATTTGAATTTAAGAGTGTTTTGACGTCATGGAATATTCGTTGTTAAAGTAGAATGGAAATATTTTTAAACTTCATTTTAATATCATTGTAGTACGCTTGACACTTGAACCAATCTCACGAGTATTTCTTAAAACGAATATCTCGATCGCGTTTTATCGTACGAAATAAGTGGAAATTATGATTAATAACCTAGGCAGGAAGATAGCGCGGATTACCTGGGAGGCGCGGATTGCCCGGGCGCGCGGTTAATTTGAATTTAAAACATGGATTCCCTCTCCGAAATAATTCATGTACCCAAAATTGGACCGCAAGTTTTTTTCTTTTAGGGGAATCTCTATGGGAGTTTAACATTACAATAAAGCTAATAGGTCCAGTTTGAGGTACTTTTGGTCCGAAATGGGGTACATAGGGCCGAAAATGGTGACTTTGGTCGTTTTAAGGGTACTTTTGGTCTATTTTGGTCCATTTTTGAGTACATCAGAAAAGCAGTTGGAAAAACGAAGAGCCTTATTTTTTTTTCACCCATCTCCAAACTCCAAAAATTGATTGCTATAATTTATTTATCCCTTCCGTAGGTATAAAATAAGATAAAAACTACTTACCTATATTTTAATTACGGTAAATTAAAAATACTTAATTAGTGTACTAAGTTACGTTTAAAAGAACCTTTTGTAACAATTCCAATATGTAAATATAGGTATAAGTATTGAAAAAATACTTATAGTGGTTTTACTGATAAACTCTAAAGGAATTTAACTTTAAAGGGTATCTTAGATTATTGTTTTTAATTTATTCAAGTTGAAAACGTATTAAGAGTCCTTCAAAGTACTATAAAAGGATTTTATTTACGAACTTAATTCATATTTTCTTCAAACTTTCAATTCGCTTTTATTACTATTTAAATACGGTAAAATATAATTCTTATACACAAATATAGTCAGAAAGATACTATAAAACACTAAAATTAAAATTAAAATTAAATTAAATTTGTGTGGATAAGATTTGTAAATATCATTTTGAAACTAATAACTTTCACGCTTTATTTAAGTCAAGCGAATAAAAACAATTACCTATATTTTAAATACGGTAAAATATAAATACATTTCCGATATGTAAATAGGTAGAATAACACTATGAAAAGTTCCTTTTTCTTCTTTTAATACGACAACACACAACTCTGATACGCAAATATATAAAGAAAATATAAAAAAAATTTACTCTACGTTCGATACGTTAAAATACATTTCCGATACACAAATATAGATAAAGAAATACTATAAAATGTAAAAAGGTAGAAAAATACTACACATTAACCATTATGAATTTAAGCTAACAACATCCTTCACGTATAGAGCATAACATATATGTTCAGAGTTAACTTGTTTCCTCGTTATCTTTATCGCATGTGTTTTAAATAGCGTATGGAATAAGTTAAGAATGTACTGAAATGGTGTATGTTTAAACCTCGTAGAATAAAGAGTAAAACATATGTTCAGAGTCGGCTTGATTACTAAAGCGAATAACACAGAGACGTTTCCGGTGTAGTCACGTAGGAAGAAAAATACTACAACACTCTCTATACTCTACATTCAACACGTTAAAATATACTTCCGAAATGTCAATATAGGTAGTAAAATACTACAAAATCTCTATACTTTACCTTCAATACGTTAAATTACATTCCAATATGTAAATATAGGAGGAAAAATACTACAAAAGCCTCTTTTCTTGGCGTTCAATATGTTAAAAAAGATTTCTGAAATGCAAATGTAGGTAGTAAATACTACAAAATCTCTATACTCTACCTTCAATACGTTAAATTACATTCCAATATGTAAATATAGGTAGTAAATACTACAAAAGCCTCTTTTCTTGGCGTTCAATATGTTAAAATAGATTTCTGAAATGCAAATATAGGTAGTAATTACTACAAAAGCCTCTTACTCTACGTTCAATACGTTAAATTAATGATATGCCTCCGATCGAATCGTTCATTTTTTCCTATTTAAATATACGCATTTAAATTAGAATTGCTTCTAGTGTTCGGCAGTCGATTAATTTTTATCCACAAATTTTCCGATTTATTTAAAAAACGTTGGTAAAAAGAATATCATATTAACTTATTTAATTGTGTTTTTTACCCAACCAAGCATTTATTTGAATAAAAGTGGTATTTATTTAAATAACCAATAATTAAATAAAAATTGTTAAATGTTTAAATAATCGAAAGTGAACAAGCCTATTTTTTAAATAAAACAAACAGACTTTAGAGTTGATAAGATTTGTAAATATCATTTGAAACTAATAATTTTCACGCTTTATTTAAGTCAAGCAATTACATTTTTAAAAATGAAAGAAGTTAAACAATATAAAAATTTGTAAAGATTGTAAATATTTTTAGGTAATAAAGAAATTAAGAAATGTTTTAATTAAAATATATTTCATTTTCTACTACATTTTTAAAAATGAAAGAAGTTTAACAATATAATTATTCTAATATAATTTCAAAATCAGGTATTATTTAAAGTACAAATGCATAATTTAGTAAAGCAATTCTTATTTAAATACTTTTATTTAATTAATTTGTGTATCTGAAATGTATTTATTGAAAAATAAGTGGGTTTTACTATTTATCACGGTTTTTTATATATATATATATATATATATTGGAATTGTTACAAAAGGTTCTTTTAAACGTAACTTAGTACATTAATTTATTTTGGAAGTTCAAAACGTATTAATAGCCCTTCAGAGTACTATAAAAGGATTTCATTTACAAACTAAATTAATATTTTCTTCAAACTTTCAATTCGTTTTAATTTGAATTTAAATGAAAACATCATGGATTATAGGTGCGTAATCTACTATTAGACCGAACGGATTAAAAAAAATACTTAAAGTAAGTGGTTTTACTGATAAACTAAAGGAATTTAACTTTAAAGGGTATCTTAGATTATTGTTTTTAATATTATTCAAGTTCAAAACGTATAAAGAGTCCTTCAAAGTAATTTAAAAGAATTTTATTTACGAACTAAATCCATATTTTAGAAGTTAGTTTGTATGAAATACTTACTTATACCTGAAAAATGGACTTTAGAGTTGATAAGATTTGTAAATATCATTTGAAACTAATAATTTTCACGCTTTATTTAAGTCAAGCAATTACATTTTTAAAAATGAAAGAAGTTAAACAATATAAAAATTTGTAAATATTGTAAATATTTTTAGGTAATAAAGAAATTAAGAAATGTTTTAATTAAAATATCTTTCATTTTCTACTACATTTTTAAAAATGAAAGAAGTTTAACAATATAATTATTCTAATATAATTTCAAAATCAGGTATTATTTAAAGTGCAAATGCATAATTTAGTGAAGCAATTCTTATTTAAATACATTTATTTAATTAAATATCGCTAACGGTAATAAAAGGTTAGATATCGCTAACGGTAATAATAGGTTAGATATCGCTAACGGTAATTATAGGTTAAATATCGCTAACGGTAATAATAGTTTAAGTATCGCTAACGGTAATAAAAGGTTAGATATCGCTAACGGTAATAATAGGTTAGATATCGCTAACTGTAATAATAGGTTAGATATCGCTAACGGTAATTATAGCTTAGATATCGCTAACGGTAATAATAGGTTAGATATCGCTAACGGTAATAATAGGTTAAATATCGCTAACGGTAATAATAGGTTAAATATCGCTAACGGTAATAAAAGGTTAGATATCGCTAACGGTAATAATAGGTTAGATATCGCTAACTGTAATTATAGGTTAGATATCGCTAACGGTAATTATAGGTTAGATATCGCTAACGGTAATAATAGGTTAAATATAGCTAACGGTAATTATAGGTTAGATATCGCTAACGGTAATAATAGGTTAAATATCGCTAACGGTAATAATAGGTTAAATATCGCTAACGGTAATAATAGGTTAGATATCGCTAACTGTAATAATAGGTGTCACTTTTTTCGTTTTTTCGTTTTTTCGTCATTTAAAATGCTAATTAGTTATTTGCGAGATGGGGAAACGTATTCGCGACCTTCGCTTTATACCTTTGGCGGTTTTGGCCACACCCAAAGTACTTTAAACAGCTAATAAACGAGTCTAAACTTGCGATAATAACTATTTCTATAAATAATAATTGTTTTTACATTTAAAAGTCAAAGGATATGTGTAAGCGTAAGACGTCTCAAAAATCGAGCTGTTTAAAGGTTAAGAAAATGAAGTTATTTATGGGGAAACCAGAAATTAAATGCAAATCGCCTACCGAGAATCCTTGTTATTATAATGAGCCATGTCGCAAACACGCTTTTAATTTATTTGATAATTTAAACTTTAGTGTTAAATTCTGGATTTGTCAAGAACAATGTCTTGACAAGACAATTTTTAAGCAACACTTAATGGATCACTTATCGAGTAGTTATAAAAATCAAATTCGTATTGATGTTTGCGATTGTCTTCATTCAAAGAAACCAGAATATACAATCAAAGAAGAAATATTAGACGATCAAATTATTGATTATTTGAACGAGTTTAACGTAAAACATCAAGAATGGTTAAACGAGTTTGTTAATGGTACTGGAACTCCAAAGAAAATTCAACGTAAAAAAAAGACAACTGGTATTAAGAGTGAAGAAACTTTAAATTCAACAATGAAATCAAATGTTGTATTTCCACCGGACTTTGTCATGCCATCTGATGAGCAGATGGAAGCTATTATTTTTTTCAAGAATATTGTAAAAATAATCAAATTTTAACTCTTAATCAAGTTGAAACACCCATTGAGGTTTTGGAAAATCTTGAACAAACTTGTCAAATGATTGAAAATATGTGAATAAATATGTTTTTCTAATAAATATATTGTGCTTATTTTTCCTACGTAAAAATAGATAATTTAACTCTTTCATGTTAAGGTTTAGCGTGGTAGATCGGTAGCGTTGCAGGACGTTATTCAAACAGTCTCAAGTTCAAATCCCAATCCTTTCGATCTATCACGCTAAATCTTTTATTAGTATAAAACGAGATGTCGCCCAACTGAAACTGTCATTATAAAGATGTCAAGTTTCGTAGTATTTCTACCTTCGAACGCATCACCCGATATTTACCCGGAAAATACGCCTTCTAGCTTTAAAGTTCAATTATCAAAACCATTAAATTTTAACAATGAAAAATGGTCTTGTGCATTAGCAGAAATAATTATTCCTGAAACTTATTCGAATATAACAAATGAGTATTCGCATTTCCAAGTAGGACACGTGTCAGATATTATTTCACTCGAAGAAAATCAATGGGATTATATTAAAATTGAAATTCCACCCAAACGTTACGAGGGTGATCTAGACCGAAATAAGAATAATATTCCAACATCTCTTCAAAATAATATACTCAACGAATTTGCTAAAACTATTGAGGCCAATCAAACACTTAAAGGAAAAATACAAATAAAAACGGTAAAAGTTGATGAAAACGAAGACAGTTCAAAATTAAAAATACAGTTACAAAAAGATATGCAAATAAGAATACCTCAAGCATCGCCCCTAGCATCTGTTCTGGAATTTCGAGAAAATGATTTTGTCGACAGTGATTATCTTTCTAATTATCCTCTCTCGAATCACGCCAAAACTATTTCTTTAACTTACGCAACAAATTTTATAGAAGTACGAATTAAAAAAGCGTTAGTTGTGAATAAATATCAACAAAAATATTTACCACGACAAATTCCCGTGGAAGAAATACAATCACAACCCAGGAGAAAAAAACAGAAAATTAACAAGAAACCGAAACTAAAACCAGAAGTGAAACAAGAGGAAAAACCAAAACTTGAACCAAAAACAAATTTAGAAGAAAAGCCAAATTTGAAACCAGAAGAAAATCTAAACAACATTTTACCAACAGAACCTTTAATTCTAAATATTAATGAAGACGTCAACCAACCAAAAGTTTTAAATCCTTCCGAAGAAAATAATTTACCAAGTTCTCTCCCAATACCAGTTAATTCACCATCTCAACCTGTTATTAAACAAATACAATGGAACAATTAAACAATTGTGTTTGAGGCGGTCAGATATGAGGGAGAAAGACAATATAATAATGAAATTCAACCGTTCACATTACACTTAATTATACGCGATTTATTAGAACGATGTAAACCAAGACAGTTTGATGGATTAAAAACCGCGATATCGTCCGATGTTAAAGATAATTTATATTTTAATTTAGAAATACCGGTAGGGATGGAAATTAAATTTCAAAATCCGTTAGCAGACCTTTTTAAAATTCCAACAGACACTTATTTTACGGGTATTCAAAAATTTGGCCCGTTAAATAATTTAAATAATATTACTTTTAATTCGCGCAACAATTTTATCGACATACGTATTGAAACTACAAAAATACCGCAATTTGAGCAGGAAGATTGGGCTTTCTATTCTGTATCAATTATCCAGCCTTTTTTATTTGAAGGTCAGAGAGATGATTTTGGAAATATTATCCCATTATCTTTACATAGGCAATTAAAAAACGAGATTCAACAAGCTACAAACTACCCCCCTTTGAATCGGTACGAAATTAGTTACGCAATAGAAGAAATAAATCGAGGTCATTACTTAAGAATTTCATTTCCTAAAGATCTACAGATGGCCTTCACGGGGAGATTAGCAAATATTTTTAATATAAACGCGCCAGAATTTCAAAATGGTGTAATTAGCAGTCAAAATCCTTTAAAAGTGTATGAGGAAAAATTTTATGTCAGATGAAGAATCTGTTATATATTTTAGGTACAATAAAAATTTTCCAATTGAACACCCTAACTGGGAAAATGACAGTTATACGTTTGAACGTAATTATTACGAGTCTGATAAAGATTTAAGCGGGAATTTTAAACCGTTATCTGTTCATTTCAAAATTTTGAATGAACTTCAAAGATATTTTGATTCACATATCTCACTAAAGGCTGGATTTTTTATTTTCAAAGAAAATGGAAATTATTATTTTCAAATTGAGTTAATGAGTGGGTTGGAAATTAAAATATTCGGTCCTCTAGCAGACCTCTTACAAATTGAGTACAAAGTAGATTATACAGGTCTTTTTTTTTGCTCGGAAAAGTGTTTTTTTTTCAAAAACTATTTATAGTACCGATTTCAAATTTGGAAGGTCAATTCTCTATACCGGGGGACATCAGTTTGAGAAATTTGAGCGTTTTCGGTAATGTTTTTCACCAATTTTGAAAAATTATTTTTCGACCACTAGGTGCGAGATAAAAAATTTCTATTATAAAGTTGTAGGCCGTCATCGAAAACCCTTAAAAATTGTTCACTCGACGAAAAACAACTTATTTATCAGTGAAAATTCGAGCTTGAAAAATTTACAAGTTGGTGAAGCCAAATTACGATTGTTTGAAACGATAATTGAAAAGGGAACAAGTCTAATACAAACGTAGTAGAGTTTTCACACTTGAAAAAATGTACACGTTTGGTTTTTAAATGCAGATATTTTATTCACATAAATTTTTACAAAACATTTTCAATAATATCACCATTGGCTGCAACACAGGTTTGTGCGCGGACAATTAAGTTCTCAAACGCTTTCTCTACCATTTCTGGTGTGACGTCTCGGCAAGCACTGATTATTCGTCTAATGAGTTCCTTCCTAGTTTCAATGGGCGTGGCGTATACCTTTGCTTTAACGAATCCCCAGAGAAAATAATCCAGCGGTGTTAGGTCAGGTGACCTTGCTGGCCAATGCACTGGACCATTTCTCCCTATCCACCTTTCAGGAAACTCGTTGTTGAGGTGCTCAGTTACTTGCCGGGAGAAATGCGGAGGGGCGCCATCTTGCTGAAACCACAACTGACGTCTTTCAGCCAATGGAAGGTCGTCGATTGCGTCACTCAGTTCGTTCTGTAGAAAATGTAAATACCTTTGGCCGTTGAGGTTCGTCGGCAGGAAAAAGGGACCAATCAAACGATTTCCAACAAGTCCAACCCAAACATTGACCCGTTCAAATTGAACCTGGTGATGATATTCAAAACCCCAATGTGGGTTGATGTCAGACCAAAGATGGCTGTTTTGATGATTAAAGGGCCCATCTCTAGAAAATGACGCTTCGTCGGAGAACAAAACGTGGCGCAAAAATTGTCTATCTTCTTGGACAGCATTTAGTAACCAGTTGCTAAATTCATAACGTCTTTGATGGTCTCCGTCAATTAGTCCTTGGTGGAGCGTAACTCTGTATGGGTGATAGCGATTCTTACGAAGAATTTTCCACACACGATTTGCAGAACAACCCAAATCAGCAGCGGCGTTAGCGCAACTGCGACGAGGATATGCCACAAAGTACGCGAGTACATTGTTCTCGAAGTCTAAATCCGGTTGACCCAATCCGCGAAACCTAGGTTGCAAGTGACCAAATTGATTGAAATCGTGAATTGCTCGTCTTACTGTATTTACAGATGGTGCTCCATTTGGATGTCTTTCTGCGAAGATTTCAGTCACTCTTCTAAGGTTTTGCGCTGCTTCTCCATAGTAAATGGCAACTATCTCGGTACGCTCAGCTACTGAATAACGAGGCATTGTTCGAAATATTATCAAACACTGATAACAATCTCCCAAAGTTTTCCTTTAAATACCCAATGCATGTTTAGGATTGACCTATAGCCTCGTGTTTTTTAAATCCGGTCGTTTTTTTAACCAAAGTTTCAACTGGATTAGGTAATTCGGTTTCAATTATCGTTTCAAACAATCGTAATTTGGCTTCACCAACTTGTAAATTTTTCAAGCTCGAATTTTCACTGATAAATAAATTGTTTTTCGTCGAGTGAACAATTTTTAAGGGTTTTCGATGACGGCCTACAACTTTATAATAGAAATTTTTTATCTCGCACCTAGTGGTCGAAAAATAATTTTTCAAAATTGGTGAAAAACATTACCGAAAACGCTCAAATTTCTCAAACTGATGTCCCCCGGTATAGAGAATTGACCTTCCAAATTTGAAATCGGTACTATAAATAGTTTTTGAAAAAAAAACACTTTTCCGAGCAAAAAAAGACCCTGTATATCCTCAGTTTATAAAAGCAAAGCATTAGACCCACTTCAAATTTGATTAGAATTAGATAATACGGCTAATTTTATAATTTTTCGAAACGATTTAAACAGAGTTGAGAATAGTCGACGACAAAAACGTGATATTGATTTCCACAATTACGAACATGGTAAAAATAATAAACTAAATATTGACACACTAATACGCCCCTGCTGAGAATTATCAAATTAAACGAAAATAAAAATCGAGCACAAGTTGAAAGATTTCATTTTTTAGACTATTTTCCAGTTCTCTACGATCAAATACAGACTATAGAAATTTCTTTAAGGTCGGATTACGGTGAACTCCTGCCATATAAAACAGGCAAGACTATAATTAAATTAATATTTAAAAGACTGGATGCTTAGTCTAAAGTACACTTAAAACAAGCTCATCATGGAAAGATATTATCATCCTTATGTACAAACAGGACGCGGATATAACATCTTTCGAGGAAGCCAATATCAGACTGGTCGTGGATTTGGATCAATTTTTAAAAGTTTAGCAAGATTCGTAACACCTCTTTTTCGACCCGTAGCTAAATCACTCGGTATTCAAGGGTTGGTTATGGGTAAGAGAATTATGGACGATGTCGTTGCGGGTCAAAATTTTAAGGAGTCGTTAAAAAAATAGTAAAATTGCTGGAACAAATCTTTTAAATAGTCTCGGTGATACCATATTAAATACACAGAAAGGCTCTGGAGTTCGGAGAGTAAAGAAGCGCAAATCAAAATTACGCAATAAGCAAAGAAAACGCAAGAGAACAAAAACCGATTTTCTTGACTAAAGCATTATGCCTCAATTTGAATCTATGTGTTCAGAGTTAGAGCTTTTTAATGAACCCCTGAATAAGGGCAATATTGAGGGGAATAAATTTGTAGACTATTTCCCTATAGCTCCCTTGTCTAATGCTACACAGATTGATTTTTTTATCCCCGGGGGAGATTATTATATTGACATGTCAAACTTGATGCTTAAAATTCGAATTCGGGTTAAAAAAGAACAAAACGGTGTTTTAATAGATATTCCAGCAGCCGAAAAAAAAGTATCACTATGTAATCTTCCATTGCATTCTATTTTTAGCCAAATAGACGTGTTTATGAATTAAACTTTAGTACAATCTAGCAACAACTGCTACCCATATTTAGCATATTTAGCAACAGTTTTAAATTTTGATAAGGGAACCAAACAATCTTACAAAACCGCCGAGGGGTATTACGAAGACGGGTTTTGCGACCCAACGCTAGCGTTTAACGATGTTCATAAAGATAAAAAATCAATGGAATTTTAAAAAGAAGTAAAGATATTGGGGGATCGAAACTTTGTGAATATATGGGTAGACTTCATGTAGACTCTTGTAAAATAGACAAATTTCTTTTAAACAAAGTGAATTTAAGAATTCGACTCTTGAAAAATTCCGATGAATTTATAATTATTTCACAAGAAGATGTTAATATCAAATATAGATTATG
This sequence comes from Leiobunum rupestre, assembly GCF_980474605.1. Classification (NCBI taxonomy): domain Eukaryota; kingdom Metazoa; phylum Arthropoda; class Arachnida; order Opiliones; family Sclerosomatidae; genus Leiobunum; species Leiobunum rupestre. Next base: position 66,851,640 of record NC_143388.1, read on the forward strand.
TATCGAAGAAGCGGTTCTTACTGCTAAACATATTCTCGTAAATCCAGATCTCCAGCTGGCACATAATGCGATATTACACAAACAGAGGGCTTTGTACGATCTAACACAAACTGTTGTTAAAACTTTGACAATTTCAGCAGGCGCGAGCGATTTCGTGAAGTCAAATATTTTTTAGGTAAAATTCCAAATCGTGTAATAATCGGAATGGTATACAATTCAGCTTACAATGGTTCTAGTCGAGAAAATCCCTTTCAATTTAACCATAATAATCTCTCGTTCTTACAACTTTCATTAGACGACCAGAATATACCAGAAACTGCTCTATTTCCCGATTTAAATAAAAACCTCTACACTAGGTCATATTATTCACTATTCTCGGCAATGGATTTAATTGGAAATAACTCTGGTAATTGTATTGATTACGAAAATTATAAAAACGGTAATACATTATTCGCGTTTGATTTAACTTACGATTCCTCGGCAAACTCTAACAATCTCTCAATTCAACGAAATGGTAGTTTACGGATGGTAATGAAGTTTGCTTCCCCCTTAACTAATATTCAAAACATAATTATTATTGGAGAATACGAAAACCGATTTGTCATTAACCAAGAGCGTCAAGTTACGTATATTACGGAATAAAATCAATCAACGAGGGCAAAGATTGGTTAGTTGTTTCGCGAAATCGTAGTGGTAAAGATGTCTCGAACTCACAGTCTCTCACCTAAACAAGAAGTAACGGTGCTAGGTTATGTAAATCCATCCATCAAAATTTACCGACTAGACACTTGCGCCGAATTTGAACTGAATTTGGAAGCCTGGCAATCTCTATTCACATTCGAAAAGGAAATAACTGATTTTTTTGAAGACCAAGTTGCTAGTTTTCACACCTGGCTTCCTCTTGAAGGTTCAAAGATAAAAATCGACTGTTTCAAGGGACAAAAGGAAAAACTCGTGGATGTACGCGCTTGTGCCAGAGGAAAAAACCATTTGTATCATCTTTTTTATTCAACAAATTATGGTTTTAATCTCAACCAAGCAGGGTGGAAAAGATTAAAACATTGTAAACATACAATCGATCAGGAGATTAATTTAATTTTGTCGGCAATAAATATTATGCGTGACATAATTGTACACGAGCTCACGGATAAAATGTTTGAAATTACCGAAAATTGTGAGAATCCACATTGTAAATCTTCGATTGCTCACGATGTCTCTTGTAAACTAGGATTTAGCACAAATTTTGAAGACCGAGTGGAAAATATGATATTAATAGCTATCCCCCAATTAAACTACGATCATATTGTTGTAAGATTCCAAAAGGAATTTGGTCTTGATCCCTTAATAGTAGAAAGTCAATTATATTTTGATATTGTTCAAAATGTGTCAAACTTAAAATGTGATTTAATTTATTAAAATAAAAACTTTTACTATAGTTTGTTTTTATTATTTCTATTCACACATTTAAAAATGGTGTTGTCAAAAACAGACAAACAATTAAGTAAAGTTTATTACGATGTTGAAAGCCCATACAGTTATTCTGACAGTGTTACTTTAAGAAAAAAATTTCCCAAAATTTCGGAAAAAGAAATTAAAATTTTTCTCAGCAAACAACCAACCTACACACAACACAGAGCTAGGAGGTTAAATTTTAAACGAACCAAATTATATGTAACGACGATTGATGAGACATTTATGATCGATTTATTAGACCTCCCTATTTTACAAACTTTTAATAAAAATTACCGCTATACGTTATTAGTTCAGGATATCTTAAGCAAATTCGTTTTTATTCTGCCAATTAAAAATAAAACCTCGAGCGAGATTGTGAAGGCTTTTAGAGAGATTTTTAAAAAACGGGTACCCCTTAATTTATGTACCGACGCAGGGACAGAATTTCGAAACGCCCCATTTCGCGCTCTCTTAAAGCGTTATAACATCCACCATTACCTCACGTACTCTGAGAAAAAGGCTTCTATGGTTGAGAGACTCGTTCGCACGGTAAAATCTAAAATTTTTAAAATAATTACCAAGACCGGCGATTTACACTATCTTAATAAACTACCATTAATTGCAAAATCTTATAACGCTCGAAAACATTCAACAACGGGAATCGCCCCTAAAGATGTCAATAAAAACAATGAATCGGCAATTTGGGAAAAAAATTATGGCAACCTTAGTATGATTGGAAAGCCAACTTTAAAAATTGGGGATAAAGTTCGATTAGCCGTTGCAAAAGCAACATTTGATAAAGCATACAGGGGAACGTTTACAGCCGAAATATTTGAAATTCATAGTAATTACGAGAGATCCCTGTATGTATATTGTGAAAGATTTGACCGGCAATATAATTAAAGGAGCTTTTTACGCTCAAGAAATAATTAAAATTCAAGTGTAGAGCGCTAAAGTCTGTATTCAACATTTTGTTAACCATGGGTTAAGTACACATTCTCCTGGGTCTCGCGATTGTAATATTTGGCGTGAGTGCTACAATAGTAACATCAGCGATGAAATTTAAAAAAAGAAGTCCCGAATACAGCTTAGATATTGGAGTTTGTGACAAAGCCTACGATCTAGGGAGAGACACGTACCTCGTAAAATGTAACGAAACTTTCGACGTGCGACATTTCAAAAAAGAAGACGGGAGTTTGAAGCCATCTATCAGGGGAATCAACTTAACAAAAGATCAATATGAGAAATTATGCATTTTGACAGTAACGTGAAAGATGAACACTAATCAAATCCAATCTATACTTAAGTGTGACCCCCGCTCGAGAGATAAATTCATCGGAGTGTTTCCCGCTAATAGATTACCAAAAGTTCCAATTAAAAAAAAATCATATTGTTTCGTAATCAACACCGATCCTGATACGCTTCCAGGGTCTCATTGGACGGCTGTTTACAAATCGGGCAACACTCTGGACTTTTTTTGTTCTCTAGGAAGATCACATCGTGACTATGGATTTTTGCTAGAACGATATAGCAAGCGTATTCGACACAATACTCATAAATTTCAATCAAATAAAAGCCAAAACTGCGGACCACATGTAATTTATTTTATAACCTCGAGATGTGTGGGGATTTCTTACAGTAAAATAATTAACGAATTGTATAATTTCGATTTAAAAAGAAATGATAGTTTAGCGTTGTTGAATATATGTATTCATTTGATGAAAGAGTGGAAACGAAATAAATCGATTTGTTTAAAATAAAAAAATGTTTATTTATTTCACACATAATTATTTTTACACATTTTTATTATTCTTGCCAACGAGAAGGAGGGCGGGTCTGTCTTTTGGGCCTTGGCGATTTTTTGGGGGGTGGTAATTTTAATTTTTTTTGCGGAGATATTGGAACGCCACCAACAGCACCCTCCTCCAAAGATAGCTCTCGATCCCAATCATCTTCCTTGCTTAATTGACTTCCAATATCGGTATTTTCTAAGTATTCTTCAAATATTTCATTTTCTCGATTTAATCGTTTATGCATTCTATCATCAGTAATTGTCTTTTGTTGCTTAACAATCGGCGTAGATGCTTTCCTTTTCCAAGATTCTACATTTTTTAAGAGACTCGGGAATTTTCTACTCTGCTCGTTTTCTCTCTCGCTGAGATAGTCTTTCATTTTGCGTGTCATAGTATTTAAACGCAGCTCTGCAGCGTCGCCAGCGTTAACTCCCTCGGGCGTTTTGATGGGTGAATAAATTTGCGAGGTGAACGGGTAATTTAATGGAGCAACAGGTACGGGTGCTTGAAGGTTTGTAATTTCAACCTTAGGTATCGGTATCGCTTTTCTCATTTCCCGGGCCTCGCTCAGTATTTTTAGAAATTCTCGTAATTTAGAGCGGCTGTTTAAATTAGAAGTTAATATATTTTGCAACTCATTATCTAATAAGTTATAATACGTTTCCTGGGGAGAAACAAGCTGTTTATTTTCTTGAGATATTTGTCCGACACTCGATGCGGGAACTAAAATCATTTTTTTTCATTTTATCTTTTATTGAATAAATTGGCAATTAAAGGAACAATAGAGCCTAATAAAGCCGGTATGAAGAATCCCGTACCTTTCTGAATTAATAGAGCACGCTTCTTTTTTTGCGAAATTTTCGGACTGGCTAAGAACCGTATTTTTTTTTTATATTTAGAAAGTTGTTTTTTTTTGGCTTTAGATAATATAATTCCACCCCTTTCAAGTTTTTGCAAACGGTCTGTAAGGCTTTTAATTGCGTTGGAGAACTGTTAGCTAATAAATTTTTACGTATCCCTCCTTTAAATTTATACAATAAATTTAAATATGGATAGTGTGTTTTAAACCTGTCAGAGGGATTTGTAATAGGAGTAGTTTTTTTACGTACTGTCTTTTTTGGTGTCATTTTCTTTAATGAACTTGATAATAATATAGTAAATTATTTATTATTGGAAAAAACTACCATTTGTGGTCCGATTTGATTAAATGTGTACGATCTTAATCGTAAGCTATCTGGAGTAGTGACAGATGTGTCTATAAATAGTGAATTGTAAGGTTCTCTAGTAGCCATATCGTAGGCCATTTTAATTATTTTTGTATTATTTGGAGATATTTGATTGGCCAGATATTGGATTTGACTTAGATCTTGAGGAGATTTAAACAGATTTAGATATGACATATTAAGAGAGATTAAACGAGATTGTTTGCCTCGAGGAAATAGGGTTTGTGAGATTAATACGACTGAAATTTCATAATGATGACTGTCTACGGTAACCAATTTAGCAATTTGATCATTTTTGTAAAGTTCTTCTGCTAAGTCGTCAATAATAAGTAAAGAATTTCTATTTGATTCCCAAAACTCGCTGTCCATTGGAGGGAGTCCTTGAATAAACTCTATATCGGTTAAAAACTGAGATAAATCGTGGTAACCTGATTGCCAAACCGAATAACAATAAATAATTTTAATAGGAGGTTTATCAATTAATTCATTCTTCCATCTAATTAGTGAGTTCGTCCATGCTGACTTGCCCGACATGGTAGGTCCTGACACCATCATTTGAAACGGTGAAAGAAATTTTATATAAGACATTACTGTTTAAACAAAGACAACATACTACGTATTTTGTTAGTAAATTGACTGTTTTATAGAATATATGAAAAAATAAACAAACACATTTTTAAATTTAAAAAATTATTTTATTAAAGATTCATGTTTCTTATCAAAAACATTCCTTTACCAGTTATATAAACTTCATAATAACATACAAAAATAACATTTTTGAATAAAAAATAAATCATAATATCTCCTTCACCAAAAAAAAATTATTAATTCCCGTTTTTTAGTAAAAATTCAATTTTGGAAGTTAAAAGTTTAAATCTTAGGTTATTTAAAAATAAAGTATTTACTCGATTTTCGGAAGATATTTCATTTACGATAACTATGTTGTTAAATGACACCTGTTTTGCAAGTTTTTTTGTTACATGTTTTTTAGATTTATAATTAAAAGACAACTTTATTTTACAATTCATCATTTTCACATTCTAAATAACCATAGGGGACACTAGAAATATTATCTTGTAGCACACGTTTACAAAAAGTCTTTTTGAAAGTTTTACTTAAGTTGCCAACACGTAAAAGCATTTTGTACTTATCTTTTATTACGTTAAAGGGAATTTTCACCTTAAACTCGGTATTTGGCACAAAAATCATTTGTTTGAAGGCGTCGAAATGTATGATTTCTGAATTTTCCCTGGTAAGAGTTATTCCTTTAAGTTTTATAATTGTCCGATTATTTTCAAGTTTATAGCTGTTGCTTTTTGGTCCAGTTGATACGAATTTTGTGATATATGAATTCGGAGTCTCGCACGTAAGTTCACCTAAATTACCACCGAGGGGGGTAGCCACTCGTGTGGTTTATGTGTAAATTTTATTCCGTCAGTGTCATAATAAATTACACGCTTTCCCAACTTATTAATTAACTTATGCAGATGAATACGCCCGTAACTGGTGACAAAAGAAGCCACAATAACATTACTTTTTGTAAATGTGGGGGCCAACTCACTTTTTTTTAAACCTACCATGGCAACATCGTTGTTGATTAAATGAAAGTCTGTTAATTTATTCGATGTGTCTGCTATAATCTCAGTTAATTGGGAGTAGCGATGTATAATTTTAGTTGATGATTTGTCCATTCTTAACGCCATTCTGCCATATAACGAATTTTGTGCCAATTTCGCGGAAGTTCTTAAGGATGGGTTATCAACAATTTCCTCAGGCTCTAACCTTACTCCATCAGCTTCGTATATCGCGTCTAAATACTCTTTTTGCTCTTGATATGTTTTAATATTGGGTGGAAATCCTGAATTTTTAACTTTTGCTCAAAAAAAAATGTCAATATATGGTTTGAAAAAATTAGTTGTAATACTATAGTGGTACACTTCGAAAATTTCTAACAGTTTGTAGTTACATTCTTTTATTGAGTAGTAGATTTCCACCGAGGGTAAGACTACCGTTATAGCTCGTTCGTCAATACTGTGGGTGCATTTTTCATCATTATTTATTACACAACTTCCGCATAAAGGATAATAAAGTTTTTTATTAAATCGGTATGGAAGAACGGGTAAGTAGAGGTCTCTGGGGGGTAGGATTCGACAGCTAATTATTCCAAAATACGCGTCCGGTGCATAATCAAAGTTGTGTGTGATAACTTTAACATTTTTACAACCGTATTCCATTTTTTGTAAGCAATACGCATACAGACTACAAAAGTCAAAATATCGGATTTGTTCTCCAAGTAAGGGTTCTACTTCAAGGTACAGCTTAATTGTTTCTACACGGCCACCCACTAGCGAATCTCTAGGGTTAATTTTCGGAATAATTTTAATTGTATTAAAAAATACTTTCGCCTCGGCATTTTTTCTCAACAGTTCTAATATCTCACATTCAAAAATTTGAATATATGTGTGGTTTGGTAAATTTTGTTCAATAAATTCTTTTCGATCTAATTATCTTTCTCTAATTTCTTTGAATGTTTTTCCGACAATTGAATTAAAGCTCGAGCCAGAAAAATGTTTTGGACAACCGTGCCAGAAATCACCCATTACATCAATTACTATGGGTGGATTTTCACAGTAACCATCTACACAATACGGACCTACAGACTGTTCTCCCCCTGAACTTCTGACAGTTTGCAAAATTAAATTATTTTCCTTCTCGTACCAAGATAAATATTTTAAGGCAATCTCGCTTTGATTCTGTCTACTTGCCAAACCGATAGCCGGTATAGTACATAGTGTATATGGTTCTAAAAACTTGTCGATAAATACATTAAGTGCCCCAGAAAGAGAAATACCCCCATAATTACTGATATCAATTTCAATTAGTTCTTTATATAAGATGCGAAATTTCTGCATAGCTAAGCGTAATAAATTACAATCTAAAAGACAATAAGCTCTGGATTCTGATTTAATACAATAGACCGGTTCGAGCTGTTTGTGTGAATACCAATGTTTAAATTATCGGTATTCAAATTCTTTCATTTTATTGGGCTCAAAGTATTTTTCGTCCGGAATTTTACCTGAATAGTTCAAAGTGTCTTTCGTCCAAAAAATATAGGGAAAATATCCTTTAGATTGAGGCAAAGAAAACATTTTAGGAAAATGTCTTAATGGAGCACTAACATAATTCAAAGAATCTACAAAACGAATGTCTACACCTTTAATATAAATAGTAAGTATCTTGGCTCCATCGAAAATAACCTCGGGAATGACATGATTAATTAATTTAGAAATAATAAACATTCCGTCGAAAGATCTTAGATTATGGGCCATTACGATGAGGTTGGTAAATTTCGGCCTAATTGTTTTTCTCTTCCGTTTTCCATCCGTAAGTAAAATAGTTTCATGTTGAAACAAAAAATTGAGAAAGTTATTTACACAATATTGTCCTTCAAAAACCGTGGTTTCCACAGGCTGATTTAAAATTTCACTTTGGGCCACTAAGAGAATGGGTTTATGCACATTATTCTCAAGTATAGTTTCAATATCGAAATATACATAGGATCGTGGATTCTTTTTAAAGGTCGACTGTTTAACATAATGCTGGTTAGGAGGATGATCAATTTTACAAGACTCGCAAGCTGTTTCACATTTGTGAGTTTTTGAAGTTTCAAATTGAACACAGCATTTTTCGCATCTGTGGAAAAGCTTGCAAGTTTCATTTTTAAGGTGAAAACTGTAACATTCCCCTTGTTTTAAATATCTATTACAAAGTTTACAACGAATTGAAGGAATTTCTAAAATTTCGTGAAAATCTCGACCTAAACACCTTTTACATTTTATATTTGAAGCAGAAAAACAGTGGTGTTTGTTTCTATGTGTGGTGGAATAAAAAAAAAATTCACAATCTAAGCACGAAGCTACCCCACCCCAAATGGAATGTAGATTTTTAGCTAAATGAACGTGCGTGCCAATTTTTACAAGTAGAATTTTGTTATCTGCAGGGGGAAAACCCTTGAAATAAATTTGAAAATTTACCGTGGCGTTAAATATTATTATCTGATACTTTGGGGCTAAATATGATTGAAATTTAGCTATATCACCAATTTCTACAGCTCCTTGAGCAATTCCTACATCATCATGTAATTTCTTAGCGGTTTTAGTTTGTAATTTACTACGAAAGAATGTTAAGGCTCTATATTCTTTCTTTCTTTTTGTACTCGGCAATTTCACAAAGTTTTATTCCGACTGTAAGGGCTCTCGCCACGCACAAATTATCTACATTGTTTATATAGTAAAAATTGGTTTTAGTTTTTAAAAAAGCATCAAGATCGATAATATCTCTGTTTTTTAAAGCTAAAATTTTTTTTCCCATTTTCTGTGGGGATTTCAAAAGAATTATACTAAATTTCATTTCTCCATCTAGTAAGAAATCTTTTTTGATTGAGCAACGCGTGATATATGGTTAAATATTCGAGAAACAGTTAACTGATCAATTTTAATAAATTTAATGTTAATTGGATGTTCTAAATTTTCCGATTGAATTGCAAATCTGAGGAAATCGAAACCGGGTGCTTGTTGTCTTACGTATTTGATAATTTTGGACAAAATCTTTTCAAATACTGTAAAAAATAAATGTGTGGGGATTTCGTTTAAGTCTATTAGTTCTAGATCAATATCCAATTGTTTACATTTCCACTTTTTTGAATTTCTAAGGCTTAATTTTTTAATACTTTTTATAATTAAAACTGTTTAACGATGAAAAGTCTAATTCACTGTCCGAATAGTAATCATTGGAGTCTTCCATGTTCTAATTTCGTTTCCAGGTCTAAAATATTATTCTAATTACTATTACGAATAATTAATTAATGAGTTTAACTTGCCTTCGTGGGTGGAACAACAATTTTTCCTTCCGTCTGCTCAATTAATTTTTCAGCCTGTTTGTTGAGTTTATGATTCGAATAACATCCATGGATAGGGTGTTAGCTAAGAATTTCACCCTTCCAAAGTTCATCTTGGGGAAGATGTTTGATGTTTTTATATGAATATATCTGGATATCTAGATATACCCCTTGTCGCTCGCTTTTTTTCTCGGAGTTTTAGTTTCGTAAGACACTCCACCTTTCTTGACTTTCACTGATTGTTCGATTCCAACTTCTTCGATGTTTGACATTCTACGAACCTCTTGAATATAGTCCCCATCCGATTCGTCCGACTCTAATAACATCTCCTCTTCGGGCCTATCAAAAACTGAAACTACCTGACTCGCGGAGATTTGACTATTACTTGTGGAAGCCATTTTAGCCTGTTATGTTTCAATAGTAAAATTTTGCCCTTTTAAACCAAATGTATTTTTTCATTAATTTTTTTCAAAATATAAAACCTTGAATATTAAAGTATTTAATACTACAAGGATAGAACCTAGTTATAATTTATCAGTATGTAAACGGTATTTAAAATTGTTTGTGAATAACAATTTAAATATGTAGACATGTATAAAAATATAAAATTATTAATTATTTTTTTGAAGGACTTTATATTTAATCAGTTTTTTATCATTGAATTTTCCGTGACAAAAAAGACAACGCCCTAAGAGTTTTAATATTTTTGCTTTAAAAATCGATTATAGCTGTAAGAATTTTGTTAATTACAGGGTTAGATGATTTAAAATTCTATGGGAAGAAATATATTTCTGCGAGGTATAAAATTTAAACGAAGGGATAAAATTATATTTCTGCAGGGTGTATTTGATAAAAAATTGTCTTTTGACTTGATTTTAAAACAGGTTAAAATCAGGATGTAAAAATTAAATATTCTGAAATTTTTTCTTATAAAAGAGTGTTCCTTTTATAAACCATGGGCTCTCGCGAAGTTTTGACTGTTTCTGGTAAGATTTCTCATCTTCTCGCTATTAACCCTTTTTCACTAAAATATTTAGCTTTACGTAAAGTTAGGAATTATAACCTTTTTAAAATTAACGATATTTCAATTAGAGTTGAAAATTACTGTATGAGAACTGTCTTTCTTGAGTGTAAAGCATTAATAGAACCCTTTAAAAAATTGTTTTTGCCTGTCCCTTTATAAAAAATTCTTTCAAATTATCGCCAGCTGTTTTCGCTTCGGTTTTTTCTAGAAGAATCAATAACAATTCTTGTCTATTTGACGTTCATTCTATTAATTTTGTCTGTCCCCACGAGGCTTTTGAGTTTGACGGCTTATTGTTCCACACTCAATCCACTCTTGAAGGCTGGTTTTCTTACGAAATTTTACGCTTAATTGGAAAACATATGCGCATTTATCAAAATTTTAATAAGATCCCATGGTTTCATCAACACAAAAATCGTAGGAGCCTTCAACGTGACCTTTTGTTACGGTTTCAATTACAACAAGTTTCTTTTTTTCGAAAAAAACAATTAAGTATAACAAATGACTTTCGCCTAACGAGATATACCATCCGTTTAGAATTAGGCATGATCATTCTATTTTTTATTAATGATTTGGATCGACAAGAAGTTAAAATAGTTACATGTTTAGAGTAAGGAATACTAATTTTAAAAAAATAATTACAATAATTAAAATAAATATTTTTATTTTTAGTTGCAAATTATCTCGAACTGATCAAAATTTAAACGATCGTCGGCAACTTTTCCAACTGCGACTCAAGGTATTTACAATATTTTACTTATTTCTTTAAAAAACTAAAACTATTTATTTTTTGAAATAGGACTCAAACCTTATAAAGTTTTAATTTTTTGAGGAATAGTTCTTAGACATTTTTTATTTAAAGACTTTTTTGTGTTTTTATTTTTTTATTTTGTTCATTTTGGTGAAAGATTTTAATTTTTTAAAATGTTTTATATTTTTTATTTTAAATGTTCTTATTTTAAAAAGTTTAAGTGTTTTTTAAATATGTTTTCTAAAATAACTAGTTTTATTAATTTAATTCAGGCGGTGGAGGTTCTTTTTAATATTTCATAATCTACTTTTTCTTTTTTAACTAGTTTTATTAATTTAATGTTGGGATTAGTGTAAAGTTATTTTTTCTCTATATTAAAAAATCCTTTGTTTTAATCTTTTTTATGCAATAACTTTTCCAGAAATGATATTCTTATCTTTTTTGTCAGGTATCAAATTTTTTTTGGTTAAATTAGTTCGGTTATATAAATATTATTATCATTATTATTTAAACAAAACTCTGGAAAATTTATTGTTTAAAACTGATTTAAACAAAGTTCATCTGGGCTACAATCTATCTCCTATATCAAACGACCCATTGATTATTTATTATTCTTTTTGTTATTTTCATATCTTCGATATACTTTTTCTATACTAATATCGGTTAAACTTTAATGTTTTATGTTTTTTTGGTAATTGAATAGTATATTAACTGAAAATTGTATAAATACATTTTGTACTAGGTTGTTTAAAAATTGAATATAATTGTTTTTATTAATTTATAAAAACTTGTTTAAGAAGGATAGGGATAATTAGTTAACCTTAGTTGTATTAAAAATTAATAATTATTAACAAAGACAATATTTTTAAATTTTAAAATAAAGGTCAGGCTTAAACTATAAAATCTCAATGTAAAGGATTTTACCAGGATAAATCTATAATCAAGATGTCTGGTGAATTACATCTAAAGCCTGTAGTTTCTTTGCCCCGATCGTTAAAATTTCTCTCTCTTCGAGTAGTAAGAATGTATAATCTTTGTAATACTCCGTCAAATTTCGTGGTGGAATCGCAAGAATTTAAATCATTTTGAGTCTGAACTTCATGTGTTAGATCAAATTCATCATGTTGGCATTGTTTTAATTCAGACATTCTCGAACTGTATGCTTCCGAAGCGATCAAGACCAAAAACCAGTGTTTTATTCGTGCGATGTTAGAGCAACAAAAAGAATTCTTGTGGTAAATATTTTTTAGATATATTCGTTTTTAATAGGTTAATTTATTTATATTTATAAATTCTAGCCCGAAATTCCAACCCGACATCTCGTTTTGTACCGAAGAGGAAAAATACCTTCTACGAATTGATGTAATTATAATTATTTTTAATTATACACTTAAAATATTTTAAACATTGTGTTTTTTATATTTTTCAGCTTTCAAATTATTTATACAACCTTCTTTAATTCTTTATTATTTATTAATTTAATTTGTTAGCTTTTAGTTTTATTGGTAGTGTTTCCTACGTTGTTAAGTGTTTAAAAAATATATTGAAATATCATAGTTATTAAATATTATAATAACTAATTGTTTTTTTACTTTTACTTAAACTAGCATTGATTTTAAAATAATAAAATATTTGCGAAAAAAAATGAAAACTCATTTATATTAGTTTAGTTGATTAAAGTACTTTGGGTGTGGCCAAAACCGCCAAGGGTATAAAGCGAAGGTCGCGAATACGTTTCCCCATCTCGCAAATAACTAATTAGCATTTTAAATGGCGAAAAAACGAAAAAACGAAAAAAGTGACACTAAAAGTGAATAAGCGTAAGTATTTGGTGGGGTCACATATTACCAACCATATCTCGGGCCGACCTTGTCCGATCGTGTCCCAACTTGTTGGGGTGATAGACCGAGGCTTAGGGGGGTAGACAGTGTTCGAGCGTCGAGGTCAAAGATCATCTTCAAGGTGAAATTTGAGATTGAAAACAAAAATATGTTTTTCAATTTTTCCAAGGACAAAAATTTTTTTTTTTGAAAATATTTTGGGGGTGTGGGGGGGTTGTTTTGGTGGCCATCATGGCGGCCATCTTGGATTTACATGTTCATATTTAGTTTACTACTACTTATAGGTTAGATATCGCTTACGGTAATTATAGGTCAGATATCGCTAACGGTAATAATAGGTTAGATATCGCTAACGGTAATAATAGGTAAGATATCGCTAACGGTAATAATAGGTTAGATATCGCTAACGGTTATAATAGGTTAGATATCGCTAACGGTAATTATAGGTTAGATATCGCTCACGGTAATAATAGGTTAGATATCGCTCACGGTAATAATAGGTTAAATATCGCTTACGGTAATAATAGGTTAGATATCGCTAACGGTAATAATAGGTTAGATATCGCTAACTGTAATAATAGGTTAGATATCGCTTACGGTAATTATAGGTTAGATATCGCTAACGGTAATAATAGGTTAGATATCGCTAACGGTAATAATAGGTTACATATCGCTAACGGTAATAATAGGTTAGATATCGCTAACGGTAATAATGGGTTAGATATCGCTAACGGTAATTGTAGGTTAGATATCGCTAACGGTAATAATAGGTTAGATATCACTAACGGTAATAATAGGTTAGATATCGCTAATGGTTATAATAGGTTAGATATCGCTAACGGTTATAATAGGTTAGATATCACTAACGGTAATAATAGGTTAGATATCGCTAACGGTAATAATAGGTTAGATATCGCTAACGGTTATAATAGGTTAGATATCGCTAACGGTAATAATAGGTTAGATATCGCTAACGGTAATAATAGGTTAGATATCGCTAACGGTTATAATAGGTTAAATATCGCTAACGGTAATAATAGTTTAATAACCGCTGACGGTAATGAGTTTTGAATTTAAAAATGCCCACAACCTGTATTGGTGCCGGTTGCAACACTACATTAAACGTTGTCAAGAGTCAAAACGAAGATCGCATAAAAAGCTACAAAGACATAGTTAATAGAAAACGCTAGACATGAGACATGGATACCTTACCTCACTCAGCTGTCCGAGAATCGGAATCCTTTTTTTATATATTTATTCAAGTTTATCTCAAGACCATGAGTTATGTAGTGGGTGTCCCTTTCCTTTTGCACAGTACTAATCACAGATTTTGTGTAAAGCGAGAAATAATTTACTTTAACACCGTGTTAAACGTTTTACCTAATGTCCATCACAACCAATAAAATAAAGAATATTTGTTTCGCGTCACTAAATTGAAATTTACCGGTTTTAAATTTGAGTCTTTAAGATATTGGGGATGTTTTGTTTTTCAATGTGGTACTTTAAATTTCCGGCGCTGATCAAACAAAATATTAAGAATAGTTTCCGCGGAAGTGTACAACGCTTGACCACCCTAAATTTACGTCTGTTGTTATCGAGGGGCTGATCACTCCGCGTGCAAATAATTCACAGCCAAACGAAATTTAATTATTATATTTTATCCCGTTTATGTCTTTAAAATCGTTATATATAAGCACGTTCGAAAAAACCATAGAAAGCGGCTTTTTTGTGAATTTTAGTATATTTTTAAACACTTTGGGTATTTGACCGCGCAACATCAGCATACAGTCCAAAATTCTTGTGAACTGTTAACAAAACTGCAATAATCGGACGATAATGCGGGTGAATTGCTTTTGTCGTTCGATGCTGTTACCTTATTTACATCGGTTACAGTGAACGAAGCCATTGACATTTTTGAATCAAGGCTACGATCGGAAAACTTAAATGTTCTCGAGATTATCGACATTTTCAATCTTAAGCATATTGCCGCGTCTCATTCCTTTTTTGTGGAAAATGGGGAATTTTTCGTCCTAAATGATGGTCTCGCGATGGGCTCAAGCTTGTCTCCGTTTTTATGTGACCTTTTTATGAATGATCTTGAAAACAAATCTTTAGATAATACCCCTTTAAAATTAATTTTAGGCATCGTTATGTTGATGACGTTCTTTCAAAATGGGAACATAGTTTAGCGGATTTAGATGATTTTATTTTGTACCTTAATGCCATTAATAACAAAATTCAATAGACGTTTGAAACTGAAATCGAAAACAAAATGCCTATCCTAGACATACTTTTAGAAAAATGGTCTCGCTTCTTCGGTGTATAACAAACCATTCGCAATTGTAGCGCCCCCTCACAGCAAATCCGCGCACGATGCTTCACAGAAAAAAACCGCTTTATATGGTTTTTTCGAGCGTGCTTTTAAAATTTGTAATAATAACCCAGCTCTTTCCGATGAAATTAATTTCATTAAAAAAGTAACTTTAGATAGGGGATATGATTTATCCTCTATTAACAAAATTCTATTGAAAGTTAAAAATAAATTAGAAACACTAAATGGCACCAAACTAAAATCCTCTTTTTTGAAAGTTAAAAAAATTATAGTTTTTCCATACACAGAGACTAGCTAAAAAATAGCCACATTTTAAGCAATAATGGATTTGTACCTATATTCCAGCCTTTAGGGAAATTAACAAATTTTACCTTCACGAAAACATAAAGTGGATGTGCTGGAGAAACCGCGGGGGTGTACAAATTGGAATGCATTTGTGGTATGGCGTACATTGGTCAAACCCGCCGCAATCACAAGACATGTATTAAAGAACATGAAGCCGATATTAGGCTGAAAAGATTTGAGTAATCAGTATTAGCTGACCATGCGAACCAGCAAGGTCATACGTTCAATACTAGGAACGTCACACTCGTCAAAAGTGCAAAAACAGGTTTATGCTAAACACGCGTGAATACATCGAAATTATAAAATTGAAAAAAGTTAATAAACAAATTAACTGTGAAGATGGTCCGCTACACGATCGTATATACAAATCCCTATTATATCCCCCCTCGCCTTATGCGTATATATTGTATTGCTTTATTTTATAATTGTCATTGGTTTTTTTGTCGTTCCATTGTCGCGGAAAACCTCTATATAGTTTGTTGCTAAGAAATAAATATTATTTTTAGTGCCTGACGAAGACTCGTGCGTAGCGCGCTGATTAAATATTTCAAACTGTGCAATAGTTGATTTTATTTTCAAACTTATTTATATGTACAAGACTTAGCCAGTTTCACATAGAAGTATTACCATTTATTATTGGTGAATTGAAGGGGATTCGAAGGAAAATATAACTAAAAATATTGAATTGGTTCAAATAATTCATATTGGAATGTTACCTTATGCGACATCCAAATCAGTTATTTATGTAGATATACAGTGATTTGAGTGTTACGTGATACGACGTCACCCATGCTTTTCCCATAAAGAAAAATCGCTCACAAAATGCCAGCCATTGGGAGAAGTTAAATACTGTCAATTTTCACGTAATCCTTTACAATTTAAAATTTTCTCAGTTTATTGTTACAGTTTCAAGGCTCAAATATAAGGGAATGGTTTTAAAATATAAAAAAGGTAAGGAAAATCGATGGAAATTATTTTAGAAATATATTTTGCTTTTGAAAATTCCTAAAACAAAACTCTTTAAACCTAAAACATTCTTAATATCTGCGCCTTCATAGATCTCATTTACTCCCCCTTATTTCAACCTTCCAACTGTTTTGATTAAACATTTTTTATTTCATAGCTGTCCCTTTTCTGCAAAGGCTTAAGTTTTTAAATGATGATTACAATTAATTTAAACCAGATAATGGTTATTTAATTTTTTTAAATAATTATTTACGCATAAATAAATGCATCTCAACCAAATTTATTTATAAAAAATATATTTATTTACACTAAAAAGATTTAAAACTAGTTTGAGGCGATGCTTTACGAAATATTATTTTTGATTTTTGTAACACGGCTGCCAGCTCACGAACTTCCCAGTCAATGAAAGCAGACATTTCCAAAATGTGTCTATGAAGGAAAGCCATTAATATCCTCTTATTTACTGTCGAGTAAATCCTTTACCGGGGAGTCGGGGTCCGGCTCTTGTAACCCATAAGGGCGGTGGCGCACTGGGAGATGTAAGCTCCGTCCCAAAGGGTCCTATCTCCAACCTCCGACTTCGGTCCGGTGTGGGCTGGATACTGGGCTTCGGCCCAGGCTAATGGAGAGGGGCCGGGCAAACTGGCCGCCTCGGCGGATTGAGTTGCCTGCTGTGGGGCTGCGGGCCACCGTATGAGGGCACGGCGGACCCATCTCCCGGCCTTTAAGGTCACACCGGGATCTCCGGTGCCAGCTGTGCCGGGTTATGCGGGCCGCTGTGTGCCTGCCGTTCCCCTTTAGGCGCTCTCTCCAAAGGGCTTGGCTCCCTGCCTCTATAGGCCGGAGTTGCTAGAGCATCCGTTCTCTATCCCACTGCTGTGTGCGAAGTGGCGGGCTGGTCGTCCCATTGCTGCACCTTCTGCTGGGTTGAGCGGCTTGCGTCGAGGGTGCGCCCATCAGTAGTAGGGTTCTACTACCTATGCTGGTTTTGTCACCTGTCCGGGCTTGTGGACGCTGGCGTAGGGCATTCTGATGATAGGCCTCCGGTGGTGTGGTTTCTTGATTTTACCGGTACACCGGGCTATAAATTCTGACAAGATGTCGAGTAAATCTTGTATAGTATTGCAATTTTAATGTGTTACGTAATCATTGTGCACAGTAAGAATAATGCCGCTAATTTCCCTAATGCTGAAACTTGGGCCTGAAAAACCTTGAAAATAATGGTCTTTTTTTCTAAAACTAAACAAAAAGTTAAATTTTTTCCTGCCTCCCAATGTACCGTCGATTCAAATAGGAAATTATGTTCGAATCATAAATAATATAAATAAATTAATTGATTTGGTCAGAAAATGAAAATGATGGTAGATACATGTATCATCGATATTAAGAATCGAATTTTAATTTTGATCATGGTGAGTTGCAAAGAGCCATTGTTTTTTTTTAATTTTTGTAAAATTTCCTACCGTTGTGGTTAAAATCTATTCTTTGTAGTTGAGATTTATTCTTAGATAAATGTGAGCCTATTTTTACCGAGATATAGACAATTGTTATTATATTTTTACTTGAGTATAGTGTGAAAACTTAAGATTTGGTCAAATGGAAGAAATTTTAACTTGAAATTTTGAATACAATTGTAAACACGACCTTTTTCAGAAAATATTCTTCAAAGTTGGAATAAAGGTTTCTGCAGATGCTCTGCTGCACACCCCTGCGCAGTTAAATTATATGAGTGATGTAGAGATTATTAAAATTTAAATTTAGGTGGCTATATTTATAATCTAATAGTAACTAATTGAATTTTGAAGCTGCAATGAGAGACAGCCGGATTATTTCAAGAGGCGCTTGCAAAGAATGTGGTGATGATGAATGCAACGAATACGAAAGAAATGTTGATGAGAGCATTAATAACTGTGGATGCTGCTGTTTCCCAGTGAAAAAGCATCAGAACCTTTTTTTTATTTATTCACATATCAATCAGATAAAAGTCAAAATTTAAATATTATTTACATACAATGCGTTTACATGGGGGAGAAAATCCGTTTATTGTAGCACGGATTTTGGAAATCCGAACTATCTACAATGAAAACACATGCGGCGCGAGAAAACCCGTGTTTCGGTAGGTCGGATTTTTTACCCGTATTTGCTCAGAAAAAAAACAGATTACAATACAATGAAAACACTTAAACTCGTATTTCGGTGGGTTGGGGGGATTTTCTTTGAAAGTAGGGGTTTTCCCGTTACGTTTTTAGTCATCTTTACAGGTTAAAATTCTGACCTTAGTTCATTTACAAGAAAGCCGTTCGGTATGGAGGACAAACAGAAAAAAGTACAGTAGTCGGATAATGACACTTATAGCTTGATTTATATAATTGTAGGTGAAAAGGTTTTAGAGAGTTCAGATGGAAAGCATCATAAAAATAGAAATGTGTTTAAAGAAGTAGCGATTAAGTTCAATGAAATTTCGGATGTTGATCGTACTTTTGAGCTGTTAAGAACCAAATGGAAGTCCCAATATTATAAAGCAAAACGAACCAGGAAGTATTCGGGTAGCGGATGTATAAAGGTGAAATTTTATAACGAGATGCACCGCGTTCTTGGTGATCGCCCAATTTCGACTATGGAAAAGTCTGGTGTAGATTCTATCGAGGATCAGAACGTTGCTCAAGGTAACTATTTTTTATTTTGTTATTTCGGAAGCCTAGACGTTCGCGTTTGGGGAACTTTTGCTGAAACTGGCTCAGTAGCGTAGCCAGCGAGGAAGCATAGGGGCACGTCCCCCCTGAAACGAATGGTTGTATGTACACTTTGTTTAATTGTTTTGTACATTTTGTGCCCCCTCCGAAACCAAATCCTGGCTACGCCACTGAACTGCCTAACACCATTAAAATCAAAAAGTCTTATCCAAACAAATATAATTGCTTGTTCAATACGTTTTCGTTGAATGTTGTTCAAACACTAATTAATATATGTGTTCTTTAGATGACAATAACGAAGAACCGGAGGAAATTGCTTCGAAGGAAGACGAGGAAAAGGGCGAATGCCGTGCCAAAAACGACTCTTCACCTAGGCCAAGTACTAGCGCCGAAGAAATAACCTCTCCTATATCCAGATCAAATGTTATAGGCTCAAGTGTGTATATTCAATTTTTTTGTATCAATATTCTTTTTACCAGAAGTTTATAATAAACCCCTTCATCCCGCGTCAGTTCGTAAAAACCAGCGTTTCTCATTGGCTGACGTGTTTAAAACACAAAACGGTACTACTCTCGAAAGGATTTATTAATTTCTGTTATAAGTTAGTTATTTAGAACCTTGAACAATTGCAATAAAACAGTGTCTTAGATTCCAGGCCGAATCGTAAGCGCCAGTACGAAGATACATTGAGTCATGTGTCATCGCGACACTTGGTTAAACAAAAGAAGAACACGATTGAAATTTTGAAGTTAAATCACGAATGGCAAACGCTACAACTGGAAGAACAGAGAAAGTGGGAATAGAAGATGGCCGAAAAACAGAATAGCTATTTGAAAACGTTATCCGAATCCATGGCTCAATCGTTTAGTGACGCTGTCGATAAGCTTGTTACCCAATTTTCAAACGACTCCCAAAATTCGTTTTCTAATATATTCCCTGCTAACCCACCCGCTACTCCCTCTACTGCCCCTCCTATTGCCCATACCAACTCAACGTTGTTACCTCGCACTACTTTTGATTACACTTATACTCAAAATGTACCACTTAATATCCCATATTTGCACCATGTTTCGACCGTCCACTCTCCCCCTCCCAGGTACAGAAATCACCCTCTAACTAATCAACCCAGGAGCGATAATAATTCGTTCTTCTCTCAACTGAATAATTCCGTGTATTCAGCTACCCGCTCCTCTAAATAAATAATTAACAGGAATTGTCTGACAATTTAATAATTTCTTTAATTAAAGGACATTTTTTCTCAAATCAAGTCTTAATTAAATGGTCTCATTGTTTTCAATAGTTTGAATTGGGCCATATGTTTGCATAACGCGTCTCTGATATTAGTGGCATTTTCTGCGGGTTGGGTAAAATCTTCCGTAGGCTTTGGTTGGGGATATTGGCGGTTGGTTTCATTGACGGCATCTCTCCACGACTGACTAACACTTTCCTTGGCTCTTTCGCAAATGTTATGAAGAACGCAACATGTCGCGACAACTTTTGGCATGAATTTATAATTATTTTCACTCCTTTTGCACAATCGTCTCCATCTCGATTTCAGTCTACCAAATGCAATTTCCACTCAAATTCTTGAAGAACACAAATATACATTAAACGATTATTTTTCTGGCGAAATATTTGACGTCATGGTGTAGCCTTTCAAGAGCCAAGGTAACAGTGGGTACGCAGGATCTCCCAAAACTAAAAACGGAACGTCAACACCTTCTACAGTTTTGGTGCCCTAATTAATATAAAGATACTTTAATGTTCTTTCATAAAACTACAATTCTAATTAATAGTTTATTGTACAAGAGATAATTAGACTACACATCGCTTTCAAGTGAATTACGAAAAAGGTAGTAAAACCCCAAGTCTTTATTTATGAAAGACCCAAGGAAAAAACACTAGATGGCAACAAAAATATTTTAACCCAAAGGCGGAAGCGCTATAATGGAAGCTTGACCGACCCGGTTAAAACGAAAAACATTAATATCCCTTTACGAAATATAACAACCTTGAGAGGGTTTTAAGCGAATACAATAGGTCTTTCAAATATCAACGTGGCCTTCTTATTTCGGGAATCAGGAGGAAACGTTGCCTTCAACGTCACCGATCTAGACTGAGAGCCCGTGTCCCGAAATTTACCTCATCGAGTTCTTGAAAAACCAATCACCAGTAAAATGTTCTAAACTCGAGCTATTTAGGGGGCGGATCAGATTTCCTTACCAAATTGCACTCCATCGAGTGTGTTATCAATCGAGAGATGTCGTCCTTCGTCATCAGATTGTACAAAAACCGACCATCATTTTAGATGTAAATTGCCGAAGTAATGAAAAGGAGAAATTGGAATTGTGCCCAAATTCACTGACTCGATTTTAGAAAATTTTCTGGCGAATTTTTGTTCGTGTACTCGATGAGGTAAATTCCGGGACACGGGCTCTCAGTCTACTCGTAATACTGTGGAAGGTACGCGCGGTGACGTAGAAGGCAACGTTTTCTCCGGAAACAATAAGAACACATAAAATTATATAAAGACCTATTAGTCAGTTTGAAAGTACGGTTCTAACATAACGTTTTCGCAATGGTAGTTTTTATTAAGTTTATAACCTTTCCCTTCAATAATTAATTATCATTTCGGTAAATATGTGAATTCTGTAGAGCGGCTGAATCGTGTGCACTTCCAGGAACTTTACAACTGATGTCTCGAAACCTGTAAATTGTTTAAAAAAGTACTTATAATTCTTACTTAAAAAGAGTATTTTTTAACTGGAAATCAAAATTTAAAACTTACATAAATTTGTTGTCAACGATAGCTTGTAATATATAAGATGCCCACCCTTTTCTATTAATAAAATCGCGATATCCCTCGCCGGGTGGTAATATTGGAATATGTGTTCCATCGACGGCGCCGATAATCTGGGGAATGTGTCCTTTAATTTCAAAACCTCGCGAAATTTCTAGCGCTTCTTCTTCATTAGGGAAAACAATAGTTTCCTTCATAATATGGTCAACGATAGCGTTACAAAATCGGTATATGAATTTATGAACTGGACATTTATGTACCCCGAATTGATTTCCAATAACGCGGTATTCAGCGCAGCTCCCTAAAGAGTATAGGGCAATTGCAACTTGCTTATCAATAGGGACGGGTTTTCTGACCCATCTAGGATTCGGTTCTAGGTACGGCTTTACCATTTCTACAAGTTTATCGAATGTTGGTTTTCTCATTCTAAAATTTTCATGCCAGTCGACGTCATCGTTAGAGGGTTTCATTATGTTGTCCCACCATTCATTGCTCCTCTTTTTACTCCAATAGCGCTTAGGGTTACGTATAGGCTTCGGAACTTGGTGAATAATGTCATGGAAAGAATCATCATTGGTCTCGAGAATTAATTTCGAAATATATTATTTGCGGTTTTTAACAATTTGCTATAAATGTTTGCGTCTACGAGATATAACATTTCTGATATTTCGAAACGCTACATCAAATAACAATTTTCTAATAAAAATAAATTTACTAACAACAAGTGCTAGAGCAGCTCGAAAAGCACGTCTCCTGTCCATCTTCAGAATGAAACAGAAGCCAGTAGGTTTTATATACCCATATTAGGAGGTTTTTTTCTAGGAAAATCCGAGTTTTCTTGGAATGAAAACACGCGTGGCGACTTTACTTTCGATTACCTCCCGCTGGTAGAGAAGTCCGTATTCTTGTAATACGGATTTTCTCCCCCATGTAAACGTAGTGATAGTTTTAGTGAATGATACAAATGTGAAAATCTTCATATTTCCTTCCCAAACTGAAGGCAATGATCCAAAACAGTTCAGTTCAGAAATTATTTATAAAAATACGATTGCTAGAGCAAATAATAATGGCAATATTGCTATATTTCTAATTATGACATTTGGTGAAGTTTAAGCTCTTAAATGTATTCCAATTAAATTCGTCTTTATTTTTAGATGCTGCTAAAAATATTTGTCTAATGCAGGAGGATATGTTATTGAACCATGCTTCTACTTGTTTAGCAAGTGAATTTGGCAGCAATAACCATGCTATTGTTACTTAGAGTGAAGAACTAGTTTCCAATAGCTTCTTTCCAAATGACTCTGATATATACAATAGAACAGAAGATGGAAACAATAATCCTTTTTGTATTCTTTTTAGCTTAACCAGTGAACTTAGCTTAATTCGACATAATGACTAGACACTGAGTAGAGCTAGATAATGTTTATTCTTCGACTGCACAAAACACTCTGGTCAATATTACAGTATTAAGGAAGGAAGTAACCTTGGTATGTTTACATTTAGCATCATTTTTTATCTTATCTCTTGCAGGTCTAAAGATTACTTTTTTTACAGTTTATTTATTACGCGAATGTTTTTCCGATAACGCTACACTTTTGATTCTAAATAAAAGATAATCCATCGGTAATATTAATATTCTTTGGAATTTGTCTAAATTTTAACATTTTCAATAATAAAAAAAAATGAAAACTAGGTAGCGAAACTCGAAAATTCTATTTAAAATAAATTTTTAGACGTCTAGAATATTTCGAGTTAATTGACTTTGGAAAAAAGGTAGCGATACGCAAAAACGTTCATTTAAATTAATTTTTAGGAAAAACGAATTTTTGGAGTGACCTGATTTTAGAAATAAGGAAGCGAAACCCGAACTCATTCATTCTTTTTTTTTTCAATAGAAACAATATTTTAACAGTTACCAGGTTTTAGAAATAAGGTAGTGAATTGTGAATTCTTTAATTTAAATTAATTTTTAGGCAAACTAGTTTTTTCGAGTTACCTGGGCATATTTTTCGAAGGTAGATGGCACCTGCTTCAATTCGTACGAAATTCCAATTAACAATGGCCGATCGCGGGAAATAAGGTACGGCGAATTGGCTAGAAATATCAATAAAATTAAAATCTCGATATAAAACCGAAAACGTATAATCAGTATTAACTGAAACAAAATTTTCAAGTCGAGCTTAATTTAGAAAGGTATGTAAATTTAAATTCGAAAATCAGCAAAATCCACTAAACGGAAAAATTATTAACTTCTTGGGCTCAGATTTAAAAAAAAAATATTGGGATGACGAGGCCAGTAACTGTGGCGTCGAACCAGCTTTCGTTGAAATTAATAACCCTGACTTTTATAGAGATATGTACGATACGGTGGCATGTGTTGGGGAATATTTTTGATAAATATTTTTTTGTTTGTTTTTCTCTTGAGCTAATGAGTAATAATTAATCTTTGGTTTAATATTCCGGATATTTAAGAATATATTTTACAAAAATGGGCTCTAAGACGAAGCAAGAAATGTTTTGTATTTTCGTGGGTTTCCCGAGTATTTCGCCACAATGGCCAATTCCGAGAAAAGAAATTCTGCAGGTACGGGGGACTGAGTTTTACCGGAGAGCTTAGTGAAAACTTTCCACTATCAATGAGCAGTGTTTTCCTGGGCATTCTTCGTTATCCCCCCCCCCCCCTGGCATCAGCAATCTTCAGCGAAACGGAGGCCAATTTATCTCGGACCCTTTTTGACCAGTTCTGTTTTCGACCTCCGAATTGAGTGGTAACAATTCCAATATGGAATTGCTTTTAAACGAAATGTTATTATTTGTACCTTAATTTTGTAAATCAGTTTTTCTTTTTATCGTAATGTATCACCATGAATATTTGTTAGTTTAAATATTAAATTCTTTTATATTAGTATTCTCGAGTCGTGATTTTTAAGTTATTAGTTTAGTCCG
This sequence comes from Leiobunum rupestre, assembly GCF_980474605.1. NCBI lineage: Eukaryota > Metazoa > Arthropoda > Arachnida > Opiliones > Sclerosomatidae > Leiobunum > Leiobunum rupestre. Next base: position 66,876,703 of record NC_143388.1, read on the forward strand.
GACTTGGTTATAGTACGTCGTACGAATTTCAGGAATGTTTATTTTTCAGTCGGTAGACATTCATTAGCCGAAATAGCTCTCCCACAAAGCTATAGTCTTTAACGTTTTTTCGTGTACATTTTTTGGTGCCGAAACCCGGGACGTGTTGTGATCAAGTTTGGATATAACCCTTATCAGTTCGAGAATTAATCAGAAGTAATGGCGGGAGTATTAGCGGGATTAAAGACGAAACGCGGTGTTTTTCGAGGAACAGCAACGCGTCTAATCAACTCCATCAATCAGAATATTGAAGATAAAAAGTTGGACGACGAAAAATTCCAGATTGCCTTATAGAAGCTCGCCGCGAAAGAAAAAGAATTAGCAGAATTAGACAACCAAATCGATCCACTAGTATTGCAAGAAGAAGAAGATGATTACGAAGGAGAAATTGAAGAAGCGCAAGAATATAGAGAAGCATTAGTCGAAGCTAGGGCAATAGCTAGAGGTATGGAGACAGGCTCAAGACAATACCAGAAGTATAAGTACGGAAAGAAACGACGACCCGAACGATGGAGATGGAGGCGAGGCGAACGTCAGTCAGGGACAACATTATTCCAACGACAGAAGAAGGTTTGCGCACCGCCAAGAAAGAATGATATCCACAATCCGGTTACCCAAACTGGAAATTAAAAGATTTAACGGCAATATCGCAGAATGGCAAAGTTTTTGGAGTATCTACGAATCCACGATCCATAACAACGTCAGTTTGGATAAAACAGATAAGTTCAGTTATCTTAAGTCGTATTTAGAGGGAGCAGCCGCTAGAGTGGTAGCGGGCTTAAGTATTTCCCATGCCAACTATGATACCGCCATCAAAACTTTAACCGAGCGTTTCGGTCGTCAGGACATAATTGTAAATACCCATATGAACAATTTGATTAGTTTAACCCCAGTAAGAAAGGCTAATGACGTAAGCGCATTGAGAAAATTACAATACTAGTGCGAAATAGAGATCCGAAGTTTAGAAGCTATAGGAATAGTGTGCGACACGTTTGGCGCGCTATTGTGTCCCATTCTAATTAAACTATTACCCGAAGAAATTGCTATTCTATTTACTAGAGGGCTTGACCCCAACGCTCAATGGAAAGTGGGTGATCTCTTAAAATTTTTAAGCGGAGAAATAGCGAGTAGGGAAAGAGCATTCGCCACTGTAGAAATAGAAAAAAAAAACCCGCTCGAGCTCAGAGAAAAACATGGAATTTAGTCATAAACCTCCTCAAACGGCAGCTGCATTAAACACGGCCGCGTCCGATAGATTTTGTATTTTTTGCGACGTGAGCTCCCATGGAACCGTAGAATGTAAAAAGTTTTCAATCCCGGAAAGGCGAGAGATAGTTCAAAAGAAAAAGAGGTGTTTTATTTGTTTAAGAGAACACCATCAGGCTAGATTCTGTAGGTCTAGATTTAAGAATTGTAGGAAATGCAATGGGCCACACCATTTTACTATTTGTTTCAAGGGTCAAGAGGGAAGGGGATTTAATAAGGGAGATGACAGAACGCGTAAGGAAAATGAGAGCCCCCCCGGTAGGAGAAAAAGAGACCCCTAAAGATTCAGTCGCCACTTTGTCGACGGTATCCCGCGAAATTGTGGATGGACGAATTTATTTGAAAACAGCTCAAGTTCTAGTGGGTGGACAAATATCGATGCGTGTTCGATGGGGCAAGCCATCGAACCTTTATCAATTCAGAAATTTCTAGAAGATTGAAATTGCAAGTTTTAGGCGAGGAAACGTTGGAAGTTTTCAACTTTGAAAGTCAAACCCCAATATACTCAACCAGAAAGAGGGTGCGTTTAGAGTTGATAAGTACACACAATCCAGAAATCAGAATTAGCGTTATCGCGTTAGAAACGCCCGAGGTAAACGCCGCCGTTTTTGCAACCCCTAGTCCCGATATTGTCAGAGAAATGAGTAGAAGAAATTTATTAATGGCGGATGGCCCGCGGGTAGACTCAAGAAGTAGGTTTGGTTCCACTATAGACATACTTATAGGCGCGGAATATTTTTGGGAAATAGTCACAGGGAGAACAGAGATGCTGGGAAAAGCGTTGGCCACTATGGAAACTAAGTTAGGCTGGGTAATACACGGTAGAACTAACCGGCGCCCAAACGCGATTGGAGTTAACAATATCGTAGTTATGAACCTTTCGGTTCAAAGAGACTCACACAACTGCGAGATTTTTGGGAGCTTGAATCGTTGGGAATAAAGGATGAGCAGCCCCATGTAAATATTAATAATGAGGTTTTAGAACAATTTAAATCCAAATTAAAGTTTAAAGATGGTCGGTACGTATTTGGTTTCCCTTGGAGGAATAATAAAAGCTAATTGGGAGAGAATTATGCCGTCGCGGTGAAAAGAACCAACAATCTGTTGAACAAGTTGGAAAAGGATCCCATTTTGCTAAGCAAATACAATCAGATAATCAAAGATCAATTAGAAGAAGGAATTATCGAAAAAGTCCCGGATGCCAACCTAAGAAAAGACGGGAGGCCGTACTATTACCTTCCACACCATTCAGTTATCCGAACTACCAGCTCAACGACGCCGATAAGAATAGTATACGACGCCTCGTCCATAGAAACTGGCTTCTCTTCTCTTAACGATTGCCTAGAAGCAGGCCCTAATTTAAATCCGGAGATAATCGACGTTCTACTCAGATTCAGAGAAAATTCAATCGCCTTCACCGCAGATATTCAAAAGGCTTTTTTGCAAATTTCCCTCGCGGAAGAAGATCGCGACAGCGTCCGTTTTTTATGGATCAATACCAGCCATCAAGAAGCGTCAACCAAGTTTTGTACCTACCGCATGGCCAGAGTACCCTTTGGGGTCACAGCAAGCCCATTCCTTCTGGCCGTCATGGTACGTCATCACGTTGGTCAGCGCAAGAAAGAACATCCACGAGTGAATCAAGTAGTCCAAGAACAGTTGTACGTGGACGACCTGGCCGGAGGCGAGAACACGGTAGAAGAAGCTTTTTCATTTTCGAAGAACGCGTCTGACATTCTGCGCGAAGGTGGAATGCAGTTACGAAAATGGAACAGTAACTCACTCGAGCTACGCCATCTATGGAAAACAAGTGGAATTGAACCGGAGGAAAACGACACGCCACAGAAAATATTGGGACTCGTATGAGATACCGAAAATGACTTTCTCAATTACGATCTTGATTCGCTCCTACAGCTTTTTAATCAGCGAGTTTCCACCAAACGAGGATTGATCAAGACAACAGCCTCCATATACGACCCCCTCGGATTACTCTCTCCCTATACGGTCAGAGAAAAAAATAAGTTTTAAAGACTATGGGAAAGAGGATTGGCTTGGGATTAAAAGCTACCACCAGATCTAGAAGCCCAATTTGACGTTTGGTGCGAAGAATTAGCACATCTTCCAGACATTAACATTCCAAGATTTTATTACAGAGAAGCGCAGCGGGAAGAGATCAAATCGCGTCAGGTCCATTGTTTCGTAGACGCGAGCGAGAAGGCGTACGCCACGTCTATCTATCTGCGATACCAAAAGTTAACTCTTCCCAGGCTAGAATTGATGGGAGCAGTATTGGGAGCTCGTTTGGTCACACATGTCACTAATATCTTATCTATCAAGCCCTCCAGCGTTCATTTATTAACGGATTCCACGGTGACGTTACACTGGATACAAGGGTCAGCTTCCAGATGGAAACCATTCGTCGCCAACAGAGTCAGAGAAATACAAAGGTTATCAGATCCACAGATGTGGCAGCACTGCAAGGGCACTTCCAATCCAGCCGACATTCCATCAAGAGGCATCAAGATGAGTGAATTGGTGAAGAGCAATCTCTGGTGGCACGGACCCGACTGGTTATGCGAAGATTATCAAGCGCAGTATGAATCATTGAAAAGTACAGATTTCTCATCCGAGGTTCTAAATGAAGAAAAGAAGGCAGTTTCCGCTATTTAAGTTCTTTTGGCGAGTGGACAAGAACGAGAAAAATTATTAGCCTTCGAGCGGTTCAGCAATCTTTCTAGACTAATTCGAACTACGGCCTGGATACACCGATTCATTCATAACTGTAGAACCCCAGAAACAAGAGGGAGGACGTTTTGACGACAGAAGAGACATCTAGCGCCGAGGAATTTCTCGTTAAAGAGGCCCAAAGAGACAGTTTCCCGGAAGAGCACCTCGCAATGGAAAGGGATGAAAAAATAAAGACGTCCTCAAAGGTCTGTACGTTAAATCTTTTTCAAGATCCCAAGGGACTGATTCGCATCGGCGGAAGACTTGATCAGACGGAATTTTCATACGAAGAGAAACATCCATGGCTGCTTTCATCAAAACATAGGCTCGCGGAATAAATCGTCAGTAAAACGCATCAAAGAATCATGCACGCAGGAATAAATGATACGCTAGTAGAAGTTCGCGAACGTTTTTGGTTTCAAATGGCGCGTCAACTAGTAAAAAAGGTCGTTAACCAATGCGAAAAATGCAAGAGGTTTCACGCTAGACCATCTTCAGCTCCAATGGCATCCCTTCCAAAAAGCAGAGTTACATGTTCGCCACCTTTTGAAACTTGCGGTATCGATTACGCCGGTCCGCTCTACACGAAGTCAGGTGAAAAATGCTACATAGCATTGTTCACGTGCGCCGTCACGAGGGCGGTACATCTTGAACTCGTTTCGGACTTGTAACAGAAAAGTTTTTGTTAGCCTTCAGGCGTTTTATTGCACGGCGCGGTATCACACACCACATTTTTTCCGATAATGCGCAGACGTTCAAGAGAGCAAATAAAGATTTGGACATCCTAAAAAAAGCTGTAAGAAGCCCGGAAGTTCAAAATTTCACAGCTGAGCATCACATAAAATAGACATTCATCACGGATCGCGCGCGCTGGGTAGGCGGCTTCTGGGAGCGTATGGTTCAGACAACGAAGATCGCCCTACGCAAGGTTTTGGGTTTATCACGTCTTAAATACGAGGAAATCGAGACAGTGTTAATAGAAGCGGAAGCGGTGGTGAATTCCCGCCCAATTTCATTTATCTACAATGAAGCGGGCGAACCATCACCGCTGACACCTGCGCACTTTTTAGTCGGGAACAGACTAACTTCCCTTCCCTCGCAGTCTTTTCCTGCCAGGGTAATCGAGCCTCCTAACATTAAGGAGCTGACCAAACGACTACGATATCGTCAGACCTTATTAGATAGATTCTGGAGCCGTTGGAAGAAGGACTTCTTGTTGGACCTGAGATCAGCGCATCATCGAATAAATCAAGGACAAACTAAGACCTTACAGGTCGGTGACGTGGTCATCCTAGAGGAGCCTCGCACGCCAAGACTTCTCAGTAAGTTGGTCAAATATATGAAGCTCAAAAGGGACGAGATGAGCAAGTCAGGACTTGCGTTCTGAAATTCAGCGATGGGACCAAGCTAAAACGACCCATCAAATATTTATATCATTTGGAAATAAACGATCGTAGCCTTGATTGTTGAACTGATAGTTCAAAGCGGGGAGTTTGTGTTGAGGAATATTTTTGATAAATTTTTTGTTTGTTTTTCTTTTGAGCTAATGAGTAATAATTAATCTTTGGTTTAATATTCCGGATATTTAAGAAAATATTTTACAAAAATGGGCTCTAAGACGAAGCAAGAAATGTTTTGTATTTTCGTGGGTTTCCCGAGTATTTCGCCACAATGGCCAATTCCGAGAAAAGCAATTCTGCAGGTACGGGGGACTGAGTTTTACCGGAGAGCTTAGTGAAAACTTTTCACTATCAATGAGCAGTGTTTTCCTGGGCATTCGTCGTTATCCCCCCCCTGGCATCAGCAATCTTCAGCGAAACGGAGGCCAATTTATCTCGGACCCTTTTTGACCAGTTCTGTTTTCGACCTCCGAATTGAGTGGTAACAATTCCAATATGGAATTGCTTTTAAACGAAATGTTATTATTTGTACCTTAATTTTGTAAATCAGTTTTTCTTTTTCTCGTAATGTATCACCAATGAATATTTGTTAGTTTAAATATTAAATTATTTTATATTAGTATTCTCGAGTCGTGATTTTTAAGTTATTAGTTTAGTCCGGACTTGGTTATAGTACGTCGTACCAATTTCAGGAATGTTTATTTTTCAGTCGGTAGACATTCATTAGCCGAAATAGCTCTCCCATAGAGCTATAGTCTTTAACGTTTTTTCGTGTACAGCATCAGTGGCTTCGGCTACACTGTACCTGAATCCAATACACAAAAATCTCTTGGATTACTTGTAAAAAATATTATTCAATAAATTTCAACGCGGTTTCCGTTACTCCTGATAACCATGATTTTCTGACACATATAAATCTTTACGCTTGACGGTGGTACTTAAATTAAATAGTTGTGTTTGTATTTTTCCCTTAGAAGGACCATAGAAAATATTACTCAAATAAAGGTTACAGTGTTTGTTCGTACATGTTTGGGTTTAGGCGCGAGAATCTGATATAAGTTTGATCACAAGCCTATCATAAGGTTCCCATAAGCAAAGATCTACCATAGGGGCCCATGTTAATGGAGATAAGAAATTTAACGTACGACGATAGGGCAGTAGCGACATCTTCGTTTTCAAAATTTCTACATCTAAAATATTATCTTACCTGGTAGTTCAGCCACAAAACGTGTCTAAATCTCAAATTTGAAAAATAAATACCTTCAGAAACAAGTTATCTTATTTCTAAAAGGCAGTTAAAGGTTCTGATGAATCATTTTGCAACGAAAAGTGTCAATATTATGTTTGAAAGTAATACAATTGTGAATAAGCCTTGGCTACGGTTCTAAGAGCTGGAGGCGGAGATTTATCCCGCCGGGTTCTAAGTTTAAAAACGTTTGCGCACTACTTCTGCGCATTCATCATGCGACGTGCGAAATTCATTTGGGAAAATGCCTAGTTGCGAACATAACCACTAGGGGAGTCGGATTTTGAATACCTTCCTCTTAATAACGGGTATGTTATCGTAAAAAAAGGTAACCTCGACCTTGGCTTATGGGGACTTTATGATAGGCTTATGGGTTGATGGTACAAGTACGATATGAGCACGCTCTACTAGTGATCGTACGGGGTGACATTTCAGTCGGGGTTGGGGTTGGGGTTGGGTTTGGGAAGAGAAAAAACCCCGAAAAACAGGGTCGGGTCGGGGTTTTTGGGAATTTTTATTATTAATCGTTTTCTAATTGGGTCATTCCACGTCAAATCGACAACTCATGCAACCATGGGTCAGCCGATCCAAATGAAATTTTTACCACGTAAAACAAGGACAAATTGAAGGGCAAATACTAAGGTTCAGCGAAAAATATTAAGCGGTTGCAAAACTAGAGCAATATGAACAGAAGTCACTTTTTCGAAGTGACGTAAAGCTCATTTTGGTACCCCAGAGGAATCGTTGAATAAAATATAATATGCAAATACGTTTTAAGCAAAAAATTCGGTTTTAGTGTTATACATACTGTTGATTTCAAAAAACACCATTTAAATTTTGTATCTTTAACCATTTGTTTAATAATAATAGTTTTCGTAGAATTTTTCTAAAATGGGGGTTCACCTTCGACGGCGTATAAAGGCCCAAGTCCCAACTTCGATTTTCAAATACAAGTTATTTTTAAATAGCCCCTTACGTAAGCTTGAATTTCATATACTATACTCCTAGAGTATTTGGTTTTTAAGGTTTGAAATAAACAATATTCGAATTAGGATTATTTTCGCAAATTTATAGAGTAATTGTAGTTTATTCGTTTTTGGAACTTTAAAATTTCGGGATTAGCGATGGAATTAGATTCACATTTTCCGAAACAGTGCTCGGTTGGTGAACTAAAGAACGAAGAGTGTTATAAAACTTCATTGTGTAAAACAAAGGGAATAAAGAAAATGGACGAATTGGAAGATGAAATAAAAAGTCTGATAACAGCTCGCTTAGACGATATTGCAGTTGAGAGTTTGCAAAATATTTTTGACCACCATTACGCAATTTTAATTACGAGATATGAATTTTATCAAAAAGAATTGCTGTGATCCGTTTAATATGCACAAGAAAAATATAAAATGTAAGTACATTTTAAGTACTCATTCTTTATATAAATTATTAAATAAATATGTATTAAATAAGTATTAAATAAATATTAAATAAGTATTAAATAAATAAATATTAAATAAGTGTTAAATAAATAAGTATTGAATAAGTATTAAATAAATAAGTATTAAATAAACCAGTATTAAATAAATAAGTATTAAATAAACCAGTATTAAATAATTATTAAATAAGTATATAAGTGTTAAATAAATAAGTATTAAATAAACCAGTATTAAATAAACAAGTATTAAATAAACAAGTATTAAATAAATAATAATTAACTAAGTGTTAAATAAATAAGTATTAAATACGTATTAAATAAATAAGAATTAAATAAATTAGTATTAAATAAATAAGAATTTAATAAATAAGAATTAAATAAATAAGTATTAAATAATTAAACGCAAGACAACAACGTATTCAATACACCAACATAAATTTTATAACTTTATTATCTAATACCAATATTTTAAAACAATTCGTATTTTTAATCGTTGAAACAGTTCCGGAGGATTTGCACATTTAATGGATAGAAAGAATATCGTCACGTTTCTGAAAACATATGTCATTAATTTCGTATCAAATAAAATCGCTCGACTTCGCCTTTAAAGAACTTTAACTGTTTTTGAAGGAAGTGGCTTATTAAATATTGGAAAAGAATTCCACATTTCGTAGGGCATGGCTACATTTGATCGATTTCCAAATGATCGACAATGGGTCCTTTTGATCAACGTACTTGTGATCGAAGATGTGCTTTCTTATTATCGACACGTTTTTTTAAATGGGAAGCTTTGTTTGACAAAAGTGACGGCATTGGTTTTTTTAAGGGAAAAGGTTAAAAGTCTTAGGCTCTTGGTTGCGAGTATCTTGTGTTTTAAATTAATATTTGTAACCTTAAAAGGTATATTTTGAAAAAAAGAGCTTCTCATTATTGGTTTGGGTTAGGTTTTTAGATTGTTTATAAAAAAATACCCTAAGAAAAATTAAATCTGCAATGAAACGTTTGAAAAGCTTCACTTGTAGCTGGTCGGAAAGACCTGAATATATATAATTGTTCCAAAATAGATCTGCGCATCCCTGGTACGAATACGCTAGTTCTCTACATTATATATAAAAAAATCTTGGTAGTATGTTTTAAGTCCCTATTAACCATCTTTTAGGGCGGCGCGTGACTTTTAGGCTGAAGGGCTTTCTTAAAATATCTCCCCCTTTAAAATATTTTAAAGTTGCACAATCTCGATCAGTTCCATATTTTTTTCGAGATACACACACAGCGGTGTCGACCCTAGGCCTTAGACACCGGCACACAATAGCTGATTAATCAGGGTGAGATTTGTGTAATGGCCACGCCAACGGGGGGATACGTGGGGACAGGGGTTTGACACCCGTGGCGGAAGTATCCCGAACACCCGTTGGGGGATTGGTGGCCGTCCTCACATGGCCTTCCACAAACTTTGCCTCCCAGACGCTTGGGATTACTGGAGTACGCCACTACTCCCGGCATCAATTCCATATTCATTTCTGTTCAAAACGTTTTCAGAAAACCGTTAAAACTGGGGTTGAAGGTAACTAAGAACATTTTTTCAATTTAAATAAACCTCGTTTTTTTCTTAAACCCCGAGGTACACAAAGTCTTTCGTTCTCTCGGGCCTCGGACTCCACTCGCTCTTGAAAAAACTGGTGTTTGTGTATCACATGACCGATACGACGTCATAACCGCTTCTCTATTGGCCAAAACAGGCACGTGATTTTCAGCCGAAGGTCGAAATATCAAACTGGAATAGATACGAGTTGACCGCCGATTTCCCTCTCGTCTTCAGAAGTTTTCTCTCCCCTTTCGACTTTCGGCGGGTTTGTGAACCACCAATTTCTAACTTCGTCTTACGCTTTCAACTTCAACTATTTACCATTTTTAACGTCTTTGTGAACGCAGGTTTAGCTTTCAAGAGAGTTTAAGAACGAACAAAATGGCCCGTGCAGGCTTTAAGAGTAGCCTCTCGCGCAACCCTGTCTCATCGGATAAACTCAACTAACGCTCACTCCACCAACTAATTTCCACAAGCCTCGGTTGCCCTGGCATTAGACATTTCGTAATCTAGAAACATCGGTTTCTATCAAATTATACCGAATTTGAATAATATAGGAGAACGAAATAACGGAAAATACGCACTTATTAGCCTTGGCCTTCTATAAAATCTCAAAGCAATGAAACACAAGTTCTTTAATCCGCATTTATAGTTTCAGAAAAATTACTTATTTATGGGGCCCTATTTTTCTGATATGATTTCTTTCAATATAGATTCATTTTGTATTTACATATTTTGCCCAAATTGTTACACGAAAATCGTATGCCCAAATGGTTGCAGATAAATCATATGCACAATGGTTTCAGGTAAATCATTTGCCCAATTTGATTAGCATCTCTTTACCCATTTAGGTATTTAATAGTTTGTATTAATACACGAACAATTTAATGATAATAGCGGTAGCGGCAATTATACATAATAATATACTGAAAATAACAAGTCCACTTTGTGAATTTTACATTTATTTAAGCTAAAATAGAACGACTAGTTTCCTGTCCATTCCCTGATAAAGCCCCCGAATGGATTGGTGAAACTAGTCGATTTATTTCATCTTAAAAACTGTATTATCCAGAAAGTGGACTTGTTCTTTTTAGTACAGAATTGAAAATTGTCGTGAAATGTAAGAAATATATGGTTTAATACCGATAGAATGAATTTTTCATTAAATTATCCTTTAGTGTCAAAAAGAAGAAATTTCCATTTTTTAGAGAGCTATTCGACGCATTCTAGTGATCAAAGTTCGCCTCACTTAATTTAAATTTTTAATCGAGCTATGTATTCATAAGCGCTAACAACGATTGCCACGGAAATAACGGCTATTTTCCGAAATAACTAGAGAGGGGATGAAGTTGGAAATTGTTTCTTACCGTGACAAGTAAGCAATTCCTTGTTCCAATTGCCGTTTTCTTCGCAACACACTTCTTTTTGATAATATCCATCATAGTTTTTATATCCATTGTTGCAATCCATAATACAACAATACCTAGACTGATAATTATCTTTTGAAGTGCAGCTTGAAGTTAAAGTTTCCGAAAACCCTAACGAAATACAATCGAAAAATCCTAAATAAAACAAAAATATATATTACCTATAACAGTCAACAATATGATTTTGCGGTGACTATGTGGACCAAAGAAGTGATCCGAAACAAAATTTTGTCTCTTAAATTTCAAAGGTGCCAAAGCCGGAGGCAAAGCTGGAGTCAAGTCTAAGAAGCCACTCCGTGTATAATACAAAACTTAAGACTGAAAAACTAAAGACTTTCTAAATCTGGGTAAATTAGGACTCGGGAGAAAACCCATCTTGGAAATTACTCCATCATCTCTTAAACCAACTGTTGGGGCAGACGGGAAATGCTGATCAAATATATCTTTCAAACCGCGTGGCAATAGAGCTTGTCATGATGATTTTTGTAGTGTACATCAAAACCGAGTAAACGAACAGCTGTAACCAAGAAACTTTATAACATTTTTATCATCGACGCCACACTAGGCTACTATTTGTATAGATATCAAAAGTAGGAGGCCACCAACGGTCAATATATAAGAATTAAACGACAAAACTGGTAAAAAAGACCGTATATTTATTTTTATTAAATATACGGTCTTTTTTACCAGTTTTGTCGTTTAATTCTACTATTTGTATAGGACGTCTAAACTACCTAAAAAGTGTCCGAAGCACCTTTTAAAATATCCGAAAATTTCCTATGCAAATTTTTACATTAACTTACATTCGTTTCTCAAAATACATAGTTCAATTTATGGAATGTGTGCTAACTTAAGTATACCCAGGGTGTCTTAATTTGATCGGCCTAGGCCTTTTTCTCAAAAACTTTAGTTGCTAGAAATGTGAAATTATCAGGATATATTTTCTCGGGGAGGACCCTTTTCTTTTGGAATTTTCAGAAAAATCCTGAAATTTTTAACCGTTTTAAAATTTTTATTTCTTGAACGATAGGTGGAAGACGAAAATTTTCAAACAACAAGTTGTAGAGTGTACTAGAAACCCCGTAATGAAATTGGCTTGGTCAAAATCGGACAATTTTTTATTGAAATAATACGTCGTGTAAAAAAAGAATTTGGTACTACCCAAAAAGGTTTACGTCTCATGAAAAAGAAAGATAAACCTATTTAATTTGAAATAATCGTATGTTTGTACAGATAAAAAAGGGACTGTTTTTAAAGCCAAATCATTTTAAATAATTTTTTAGAGAAAATACAATTTACATAGTAGAGTTCCAGAATTAACGCGTCTTATTTTAAATGAGGTTCAATAATTCCACCGCCCACTGCAATACAAATCCGTGCGCGATGAAGCATATTTTGAAACGAAGCATGGACCATCTGCCGGGAGTAGTGGCTCACTCCTGTAATCCCCGGCGTCCGGGAGGCAGAGTTTGTGGATGGCCGTGTGAAGATGACCACCAATCCCCCAACGGGTGGTCGGAATACTTCCGCCACGGGTGTCCCCGCCCCTGTCCCCACGTATCCCCCCGTTGGCGTGGTCGTTACACATATCTCTCCCTGATTAATCAGATGGTGTCTTCGCCGGGCTCGCGGTCTTCTCAGACGCAAATCAGCCCTTTCTTCTTTGAATAAAAAAAAAGCATGGACCATATCGGGAGTTACGAGCTGGAACGCTGCGATGATTATCTGCCGTAGATCTTCTTCGTTAGTGACAGGCGTTTTATACACTTCCTCATTGACGAATCCCCATAGGAAAAAGTCCGACGGTGCAAAATCTGGTACCTCGGAGGCCATCGTACTGGATCGTTCTTGCCTCTCCGGTGCCAGCTGTGCCGGGTTACTTGGGCTGCTGTGTGCCCATCGTTCCCCTTTAGGAGCTCTTTTCAATGGTTTTGGCTCCTTACATACGTAGGTAGGGTGTCGGCTGGAGTTGCTACAGCATCCACTCTTACTCCCACTGCTTTGTGCGAAGTGGGAAATGGTCCCCCATGGCTGTGACTTCTGCCGGGTTGAGTGGCTTGCGTCTAAGGTGCGACCATCAGTATTAGGTTTCTGCTACCCATGCTGGATTTGTCACCTGTCAGGGCTGAGGGGACGCTGGCGTAGGGCACTATGATGATAGACCTCCGGTGGTATGGTCTCTGTTACTAGGTACACCGGGCTATAAATTCTGACACACTGTCATGATACAACATTTGAAATAATCGACTCACTTCACGTGCATTTTGTTAACCATCTCCGTAGTATAATTCGACCATCCTGGACCGCTGTTCACAGGTATAAAGCGGCATCTTTTTATTTTACTGGAGTACGTTCAGAGAATGATTTTAAAACGAAGCTCTTTAAAAACTTAAATGGAGCCACACTTTAAGCGACATAGTAATGCTAAATAAAAAACACGTGGGAAATTCAGTTGGCATAAATTAAACGGTTTCGTGGACTTTTTGCAACATTCTTGCTACTACTAACAAAAGTAAATTGTAGTTTATCTAAAAAATTATTTAAAATGATTTGGCTTTAAAAACAGTCCCTTTTTTATCTGTACAAACATACGATCATTTCAAATTAAATAGGTTTCTCTTTCTTTTTCATGAGACGTAAGCCTTTTTGGGTAGTACCAACTTGTTTTTTTTCATGACGTATTATTCAATGAAAAATTGTCCGTTTTTGACCAAACTAAATTCATGGCTGTAGTTTACTTCTGCCCCAATACTAGTTTTGGGTTACGTAGGGTACGCGACGATTGTATTAATAGTTGTAGACTAGAATATTGATGTTCATATTGATTATATACGTAGCAGCTGCCAGCTACAAAAGAGCGAGAAATGGCTTGTTTCAATGCTTGTTAGGTTAAGGTTAGGTTAAGTAAGGTTAGGTTAGGTTAGGGTTAGGTTAGGTTAGGGTTAGGTTAGGGTTAGGTTAGGGTTAGGTTAGGTTTAGGTTAGTTTAGAAATTTCTGGTTCTTTGTAGCGGATTCGTAATTAATTACCTTGTTGTCCATTTAAACCAGCCATCATTGGCCCTTTGTAGCTTCTCCGAATGCACACTCCCTGTTTTTTATTGAAATAAAAAATTTATGTTTCTTTTTTAGTTATTCCGTATTTAATTACTCTGTTTTCTATTGAAACAAGCCATTTCTCGCTCTTTTGTAGCTGCTCCGTATTTAAATACCCTGTTTTCGATTGAAACAAGCCTTAGTTTAGTCTACAACTATTAATCCAATCGTCGCGTACCCTAAGTCACCCAAAACTAGTATTGGGGCAGATATAAACTACTTCCAAATTCATTATAGGTTTTCGAGTACGCTCTACAACTTGTTGATTATAAATTTTCGTCTACCACCTATCGTTCAAAAAATAAAAATTTCAAAACGGTGAAAAATTCCAAAAGAAAAGGTCCTCCCCGAGAGAGTATATCCTGATAATTTCACATTTCTAAGAACAATAGTTTTTGAGAAAAACGCTTGGGCTGATCAAATTAAGACATCCTGTATATTTCGCTACAAAATTAACCCAAAATTATTTAATTATAACTTCTTGAAGCAGCAGCCTTGCGGAGCCCTAGATCAAACCCTTTCGCCGTTTAATTTTTAATACTAAGTCAATTTGGACTATTTTCCTTCGAATAAGTTACGTTTGTATGCGTGAAAAATACTATTGTTGAGTTTCATAACTTTATTGACGTTGTTATGCCATTAACAAGTTTTGTTTATTCAAGGCAAACATTTGCAATCATAACACCGTAACACACATACTAACAAGTTGACAACCCAAAATAAACCTCTCCTCGTAAGAATTTGCCTGTGACATTTTTTTTTCTCCAAAAAGGGGAATGAAAGTAAATGGCTAAGCGATAAACCATCCGCCTGCTGAAGTAATGACCTGGCCACGACTGTATTTTATATTTTAAAAATTATTTAATTTTAACTTAACTTATAAATTTTTAAAATTTTATAGAATAGATTGACGCCATACTTTTATAAAAGCTTGAAGTAAAACGGATGTTTGCCAAAACTGTTTTTCTAAATATCGTACTAGTGTACTATGTGTCAGTGGCACCCTGGTTCAAAACCACATCGCTGGATTGGTTTTATTCAATAGATGAGCCGCAACATTTTAATTTCTTCTTCACAATAATAGAAATTGATTGTAAATTTAATTTTATTTAAATAAGAACCAAAAGATCCGCTTGAGCTGAACTTAATAAAATTGCGGCATGCTTTAAAATAAAAAATATTTTCGTTTACTCTTATGACTCTTTTGTAGGCATGCTGCCTAATGTGCGTTTGGGGAACACAGGCCTTGAGCTAGAACTTGTTTTAGACACACATATCTAAAACATACAAACCTTGAACATTTTGAAAAAAAATTATAACACTGTTTATTAAATACTATTTAGACCGTTCAACTCGAAACACCGTGTAGAAATACTCATCGCAATGTATTAAGCAGAATAATTTGAGAAAATACGGGTCTGTAGCCAAAGATTTCTTCCAAAATCTCAAAGTGTAAACGAAAATTAACAATAATTTAATGTGAGACATGAATAAAAAGCAACGTAATTAAAGTCAATTAAAATTCAACAGCCAGACGGAGAGTTAGCCCATTTCAATGTCATACGAACAGAAGTTAATAAGATTATTAAAATCATCACTAAACACAATAGAAAAATACGTACTATTACAGTAAGGTAAGTCTCCAGACCATTGACCGTTCTTCTTACATTGTCGATCAAGTTTCGGGCCAACCACGTTTCTACGGATTTTTAAAGTATTGCCGTTGTTACAAGAAAATGTGCAATTCCAAGGCCCGTATGGTTTTCTAGTTGAGCAATCATTTATTGTTTTATAGTATTCAAAAAGTTTGCAATCGTAGTTCTCTAAAAGAAATGTATCTTTAACTAAGCTTATGTAAATTTATCCTTATGTTTTAGCTAAATATAGATAACAAACAAACTAATAAAAGTCCTGCCTAAGTCACTAAGCTACTTTTAACTTACGAAGTACTAATTACTTTTGCATTTTAAAGGTTTCGCTGACCATTTTCTACCAAAGAGACAATCAATTCTAATTTCCCCTTTAGTAATATGATATCCAGTAACGCAGCTGTAACGGCAGTGCCAAGCACTGTCTTTTGATTTTCCAATACACGTTTCTTTTCTTCCTTCCATAGGACGTTTTGGTTGACAGTCAAATGGGTCTGGAAATGAAGCAAAATTTGTAAATTGCTGCATTAATAATGTAAATCAGATAAAGACTACTTTAGAATTCCTTTAAAGAAAACCAAAGTGCAATATTTTTTAAGATCGTTAGAAATAGCAGAACTAATAATTTATTTTGGTTTCAAATACAAACATAAATAAGTGCAAAATATAAACGTTTGTTTGTGGAAAGAGTAATATTTCTATAATTTTTATAAAATATTACAATTTCGAGATAAAATATTATTTAGAAATAAATGATAAATTTTACCACTGTTATGTGTGGGCTTTAAACTAAGCTATAATTAACTTAGATTAAGTGTCAGAAAATTAAGTGCCTTACACATAAAAAACTTCAGCAAAGAGACGAAGATTAGGCTCGGCTCAGTAAGAAACATAACTTACTAGCCCCGCGGAAGGATAAAACAATTTGGAAACTTAACCTCGACTCAGTCTCGGAAAACTTGCGGAACAAATCTTGTACTCTCAAAATATTTCTGGATTTCAATTCAGGCTCATTAAATTATAAATATTTAAGGTAGACTACTCTCAAGATTATTATTTTATTTTTTAAAAATAGGAAGGTTTCGTCTCGGGATAGTGGTTTTTCACATACGTTTATGGAATGGTGTGGTATCAAGCTGGGGTAGCTTTGCTCAGAATACTCAAAAAGGGAAGGGAAAAAATGGCAACTAGCGTTGGTAAACTTTCCAAAAAACAATATAGGTACACATGAGCGTTTAGTCTGGGTGGAAGATATTGAGGTTTAAAAAGTACTCACTCCCCATAAAGCACCATTTTTTTGGCTAACTATTTTCTTATGCGATAGAATCCACCAGTTTTAATGTTCAATTATTTTTCGTGGGCTCGTATCTCTATCTATTTTCGTGAAACATGAAAATAAATAATAACCTTAGGGTTTGGGGGCCACAGGTTCTTTTTATAAAGAGATAAAGAGTCTGGAGTATCTTCTGGCTCGTGAAATAAAATAATTTAAAACTGATTAAACGTGCTTTTAATTGGAGGTATAACTAGAACATTTTTTTTTAAACCAGGATACAAAATACGCCATTTGTATTTCAGCAAGCAATTGATTAACGGTTTAGAAAAACGTCCTCTCATTTAAAATTTTCTTTTATTAGGCTCGTTTTTATGTTAAAATTTTGTAGAATAATAAACAGATCATAATGTTCGAGACAATGAAATGGTCAAAAACGATAACGTGTCTCTCGAAATAATTGTTCAAAATAATTTTCAAGCGCCTTTAGAAAATAGTTTAGACGCTCCAGCGGGTCTTGGAATGTCATCAGAAGTTGATTTTATAGTTCTCATTGGCCTTGCGCAAAACACTTTAATTTGGCAGATACTTAGGCATTAAATCTTACCTTCAATCTCACATTTCGAATTATTGAGCATCCAATTCCCAGTCTCTAAGTTACATTCAGCAGTTTTGCCGCCTTTTAAAGAATAACCTTTTTCGCATTGAAGCTTAAATATATTTCTACGGGAACTTTCAACACGAACAGCATTCCAATAGTCATCCAAAGTTTTCTTTCTATTTATAAAAAATTCACTTTCGCTAAATTTACTTCGCCATAGCTCAGGATGCTTTAGTATTCCAAATGCAAAAAGTTCCTTCGTCTGATACCAATACGTGCATTTTTGGATAGGATGAACTGAAAATCATTGAAAAATATAATTATTGAATCTTTTTAGTAAGCCGTAATTATATTGTTCCTGAGCGACAAACTTACTCTAAACGGTGTCTCAGGGCGATTGCCCGAGGCATTGTTATCTAAAACAATCTCACCTAGAATTCTGATTTTTTTCGGGTTTATTTATTGGCAGGGAAACTTAAATTACTATTAGAAAAATCGGAAGTTTTTTTAATTGATAGGCGTCAGTCAAAACGTTTTAATGACAAAGTTGTATAGATTATTCTTGAACCCACAAATAAAATTTGTTTATCGGTAAAAGTAAATTTTATCAGCGATATTACATCATAAACCAAAACATGGTGGTTTTACATAAAATAGCTTTTGTGGAGCCATTTATAATTTAACACTATTCAGTGTACAATGGAACACGTTTTATATTCAATCAAACAATTAGACATTTAAGATCTACTAAAAATATTAGGGCATGCTATTGGTCCGTGATCAAAGCATAGTGATATTGTGTTTTATTGCAATTTAAAAATATATATTTAAGAAATAAAGTTCAACAGAGTTAAAACGTACTTAATAATAATTACGGGTATGGTACAAATAATTCATCTTTCTGCTGCGCTGTAAATCTAGGCCTGAGTAAGTATATTGCGAAATGATATCTGAACCATATTAGAAGTTACGAGACGGCAAGCGTCGATGATTCTTTGGTGCAAGTCGTCTACAGTTGTTACAGGTGTTCGTTAGACGTGCTCCGAGATGAAAACCCACAGGAAAAAGTCGAGTGTGGTTAAGTCAGGCGACCTTGTAGGTCAAGGAATGTGACCTTTTCGGCATATACATCACTGGGGGAGCTTCGCAAAATTTGCTGTGCGAGAACCCTGTCGTTCTTAAACTAATGGAAGTTCTTCGAACTCGTTCACAATTTGGTTTTGTAAGAAGGCCAAGTAGTTCTGTCCATTAAGACGAGGTGGAAAAACAATTTGTTATAAGATGATTTTCGATCAGACCTGCCCAGAAGTTTAAGCTCAATTGTTCTTGATGGTGATGAGGAAATCCCCAGTGAGGATTAAAATCACTAAACATGTGTTGGTTCTGGTAGTTAAAAGGACCATTTCTTAAGAAAGTACATTCAAGAGCCAGTTTCAAAATTCAAACATTTTCCCAATATCCCTATAATTTAAAGCTTGATGGAAGGCTTGTCGGAAAGGATGGAGGTGGTGGTGGTCAAGATCTCTCCAAACATAAAACAAGGACAATCCTCAGTCGTTGCTAGAGGTTCTAACGTTTCTCGAAGGTAATAATATTAAATTATAAATTCCGAAATAGTGCTACTTGAACTAATAATATCAAGCAACTTCCGGGAATTTTACGTTCAATTTTGAATAACGTTATTTTAAAGCGTAATGCGTCTTTAGCCGCTTTAACTTCACAGATTAAATATTAACTTCAATAATTATTATTTTTTGACACTAATAGCTATTGTAATTAAAATAACAATTACTCTTAGTTACGAGAGGAAGGGCGAGTTCCAAAAGTGTATTTTTTCTATTACGTTATTTGTGGACAGCCCCAAAGTGGGAAAAACAAAACCCAAGTATTTCAATAAGCTAGCATAAAACTGAGCTAATCCTGACCTTCTATGAATGCAAAAGGAAAAGCAAAATTTTTACAATTAAATGATGCCATTAACTATTGTGATGTGTAATATTAAGACATAATTGTGCGTAATTTGTGCCTTTGATTGGTTAACATGTTAATGTGAAAAGTACAAAGTAGGGTGGCTAGGGTAAAGTTACCCCCTTTAAAGTTGTTAAGTCCTTCCGAGCCCCATGGGTGCATAATGGGGGTATTGGTAGTGCGAAATGTGTGTTAAACTTACAAGTGAAAATCGTAGAATCATAAGTTGTATTTAATGTAATACATTAGATTTAAACGTTAATCTCATCGTCTGTAACACCTCGAATCCGTAGCCACTTAATTTGTAGCACTTCAATCCGTTCAAGAAAATTTAATAAGTGGAAGGATAAGTAAAATGCGAAACCCTCCAATTCGTAGACAATGTTCACGGATGAATTAAATTTTTAAAAACCCAAATCCGTTCAGTGACAGTCATGGTTTCATTCAACCAAATTCAAACCGTAAAACTGTAATCCGTTATTGAACAAACCGTTCAATTATTCGGATATTTTTATCCGTAATTCTACGGATTATATTTTTCACAGATTGGATTATTTTAAATTACGGATTGGACGGTTCGGATTGGATACGAAGAGGCCGGATAACGAACGGATTGAATCCGAAGTGTACAAACTACGGACAGACTGGATCTGAAGTGAACTAACCACTGACGGATAGGAATTGGAGAATCCGAATCTATTCAGTATCGGATTCATCCAATCCAAATCCAATCGGTACATTTTTAAGAGAAGAAAATCCGTAATCGACCATTCCGTCCAATTATTCGTATTCCTACTGTAAAACAGTTCACGGACGGATTGAATTTGAACAAAGTATTCATCGACATATTGGCCTTTTGAAAACCACAATCCGTTCAGGCTCTAGTTACAAGATGGGAATTTTCTGGTGGTTTTAGCGCGCTTTTGTTTGCATTTTAAGTAAACTGGCGAGTGACAACGTTTTAGAATGAATGCCAAAAATCAAATATTTGAACGGTGAGAGCAAAGCGGGATATTTTAACACCGCTCCAGGATTAATAGTGGCACAACACTTTATAGGGTTCTGTACTAATAAAAACCCCTTAACCTTATAAAATTTACTATAACCTAATTAATGGGTGACCCAATCATGTTCATTATAAAATCAAATTTTAAACGACAACCTAAGTTTTGTTGAGTACCTTAAAGGATATTCCTTATGTAAGTGTCTGATAGTAGAAAGGTTTTTTGTGGACAGATTATAGATTAAGTTATTACAAAGTTGTAAAATCTGGTTTTTTTAAAGAACAAAATCGGTGTTATTTTGTTAAGAAAATAATTCGGCGTTTTAAACTGCTTTCTAACCAAACTAAGAAAAACATAAACACTTATAATATAATTGTAGTCCATTTTCATCACATTTTCGTTAAATGATGTACATATTTATAAGATTTTTATATATTTTAAAACCCTTGGCTTAAATTTAAAACTTGAAACCGTAGTAGAAAATTGACAAAATATTATGGTACGTCCAAGGTATAAATTTTGGAGAAACTATTCTAACTTAGATTGTAGCTAGCGTGTTTGTAAAAGCAGTAACTATCTATACGCCCTCTGTTTGTTGTCGAAAACTAGATACGTATAGCATATAAGAAGACGCTTTTGACAACAAGACGCATGCACGATTTTCAGGAGTGGCAGAGTAATTAGGTTTTTCGTCACCTAGCAAAAAAAGCCGGGTTCGATTCCAGCTTGTGACAACAGGTAATTTTAACTAAATTCAAACTACCTAACTATAAACTCTGTCTTAATTAACAGCCGAGAGCTGTTCGCTACTAGTTACTTCCAATCTACTTAATTACCCTCACAGGTTGAATTGATAATTTCAAGGGTATAATTAGGTTATTCCAATTCAAAAAATAATAAAAATCAATTTTTTTTCAGTCTTAAACACGCACTGTTCATACACTTAAGTCCATTCACTCACGTTCCAAACGCGAAACACAATTTACCTCTTTTCTTGACCGAAGACCGAACATACTAATTAAAACCGCAAAGTTACCTCATAACTTTTGACCGACACCAGGACCCCGTCCTGTAGTAGTTCGTCGGACAGCCAAGAACTAAGAAAGACTAAATCTTCTATATTGACGGCAACGGCCTTATATACTGCCGTCGAGATTTGACTAAAGTTCAAAAAATTGAAGATATTAATTTTCTACCCGGTTTGATTGATAGTTCTCCACACGGTGGCGCTATATTATTACTTTCATATAGTTTCCGCGGGAGTCTTGAATAATTATCCTTTTTCTAAGCGATATTAAAAGGTAACAATGAACTACTTTTTGTGTTTTAACGAAATTTTGTAAATAATTTAACAAAAATTTAAAACAAAACAAAAAACCGTACCAAAGAATAAACAAACAAAGTTCAATAAACAACATATACAGATATTGTATTAATCCGTTTAGAAAAAAAACCCGCCTTATCATAATTGTTCCTTTACTTTAATATGTTCCCTAAGGAAGTCAATGGCTCGGCGGTGAACTATCCGCATTGTTACAATGCGACCCGAGTTCAATTCCTGATCACGATCAAATTTTACATTAAAATACAAAAATATTTAATTAAATATAAGATTAATATAATCTATAAATATTTAATTAAATATAAGATTAATATAATCTATAAATATTTAATTAAATATAAGATTAATATAATTGATAAATATTTAATTAAATATAAGATTAATATATCAAAATTTCAGCCGGATATTCCAACAGTAGACCGGTTTCGCCCTTTTGGGGCTCATCAGTACTGTGTAGGAACTCTGGCTATCCTCGGAAATCTGCCGATATCAGTAAAACTAATAAACAATAAACAATTAGGGCACTCTGATTGTTTATTAAGATTAATATAATTTAGAAATATTTAATTAAATATATGATTAATTTAATTTATAAATATTTAAAATGATGTAGAATAAATTATAGTACCTAACGTTATAACTTTGTAAAGGACATTCGTCAAAGCTGTTTTTTAGAAAAACACCGTAAATTAACAAGCGTTGGTGGCTGAGTGGCTAGAGTACATCTTTTGCACAAGGCCGGCGCTAATAAATCGCAAATTGATACTAAGACGAATACCGTGCACAACTGGTGGAAACCCTGCCATTGGACGTTGAGAGGTTGCATAACACTCAGCACTCGGTCCGTCCCAAATTCATTAATAAGAAGTTGGAGAGAAAACGCCCATACAAACACAACAGACCCAACATCCAAAACCTTCATAACAGAACAAACTCCACACCCACAACATTCACAACACGAACTCAACATTCACAACAAATTCAACACCCACAACCATCACAACACGAACTCAACATTACAATAACGAAATATCCAATCAAACTGAGTTAAAACTGTCGCGACGGTGAGCGTTGACGAAAAAACACCAACCAAACCCAACCGCAAATGAATCCGTTAACGCTCACCGTCACACGGTGGTTTTGCCAACCCTTCGAGAAACTGCGTACGCACTGAGCCAAGAAACTGCGTACGCAGTGATTACCCTTTGCCTCGAAAATGCGAACGCGTTCGCAGGCCACAGGCCACACACACACACACCCACACACCCACAGACGGACACGCTGGTTGTATAACCCCTCCTAGGGGACTTTGCCCCCGGGGAGGTAAAAACTGACGCTTAGAACTCTATAGATAAATTTAGAAATACGAGCCGATTTAATGTTGGGTGAAATACATTCCTGCTGGGGTGAATTGAACCCTGTTCTATCACAAGGAAGGCAATTGGTTTACGACTGAGTAAACGCCACTCCACCAGTTTTTAATTATTTCAGGTATTAGCAGCGCATGTAATTTAATCGGAAAATAAATCTTACAGAAAAGATCGCGATCGATCGTCTGAGAACACGATTCCTCAGGTTGATATTCTTATGTTTTAAAGCAAAGCTACCACCACCTCGTACGGTGCTAAGATATTTATAGATATACGAATGACTTTAATATAATCGAAGAAGTAATTTAAAATTCCTGGATAAGATCGCGATGGATCGAACGATAATTCGGTCATGGATTGATAGGCTTGTGTTTTACAACCAAGCCTTTGCCACCTATCATGTAACTACGAAATTTCTAGGCATAAGACCAAATTTAATATAAGCGGAAAATATAGCTAATCTTGGTTAGAAAAGAATACACTAATGCCAGACGGAAATCGAACCCGGTTCTATTTCAGATGTTTTCGAAAAAGCTTAAATAAAACCAAATCAAGTAGGCGACTCATGTTCTTAACTAGAGCCCGATATAATTTGTCTATTGATTAACTGGCATTGGTACGAGGAGAGGTACTACTTTGGTTTTTCAATTTGTAATTCATTTAAGTTTATCAAACATTTTTCAATGAAAAGTTCACATTTATTGATATTTTTTAAATTAACTCTTTTCCAAAAAAAAGGATCAAGACATTTTTGCGCTTCATTTATATTTTTTTCGAAATGGATTAAAGATAAAAATATTTAACCAAAATCATTCTAAATATTTTTTGATGCTCTTTTAGAAGCAACCATCGGTTGTTGTGACAAATATAAATCTTACCCGGAAATAACTAATATCATTTTTGACAACTTCTAAAATAATAGAGTAAGTTGTCAGCTAGATTTTTAAAATTAGCTTTTTGCAACTTTTTCAATGTAACAATTGATTGTACGCCATGGAATACCTGACAAATGTGTATTGTTTAGGTACTTACTATTTTCGACGACGATACCGGAACGAGTACCCGGGACGTTGGGAGGCGATTGGGAGATCACCACTCTATGGTGTGGCAAATCCTTTACGCCCTTACCATATTCCAAAATTCAAACACTTAACGACGGGGACTAACCAAGGTGAACTGCCTTTTGACAATGGCTTGTGCATAGAGTTGCTGAAGATCCCGTGTATCCGAAATTTGTCTTATCAGCTGACGAGGCAAAATTATCCCGTGACAAAATAATAAATCTGCATAACAATCACCAGTGGAGTCTAATAAAGCCTCATGCTGCCCGGATTTCAATTATTCCGCGATTCTTTTCTTTGGAGACAACTCAAGGAACTCGTGTACAAAACTGAAGTCCGCGACAGTGACGACTACGACAAAAATAATTGACGCATATGACACTATTCGTCACACACTCGGCATCTTCGAACGGGTTCAAAAATCTTTGGGACGATGGGCTCATAACTGTTTCATAGCCCACGGCGGTCATTTTGAACAGTTGCTTTAATTTAATTACTTTTTATAATTGTACTTTGAATATCAAATTATTAAAAATGTCCAATTTTAATTAACATCTTTATTTGTAACTGCGTTGACATTTTCAAAGACCTTAACTTTTATTAAATTATCTAGTAATAATAATAATAATCAGCTAGGCTAATACCCAAGGCATTAATTTATAGGCCTTGTTACAATGCGTAGGAGGGTCGTAGCCTTCTTCTAACGAAAAAATGATTATCGAAACTAATTTATCTAATCCCATAAAAACAAATGGGTAATAACTGAAAACATTTGGGATCAAGGCAGATTAAAGACTTCTTTTTAAAGGATGTTTTTGTGTTTTGGCGGCTTATTTTCGAGGGCTGATAACTTTGAAACGAAACTATTCAGGACGCATGTTCATTGGACATTTTCAGTTCAGTAGGACCCAATGAATACGCCCTATAATTTATGACATAGTCTCCCAAAACACACTGTATAGTCAACTAAGCTACGCTAAGATATGCAATCCTATTACGTTTCCGTTGAAACTAGATTTTATATTTTTAATTAAACCTTTATTCATGCTAACAATGAAAGTGTTATTTTTTCCTTAAATTTCTTACCATAAGCATAAAGTTATTCACGCTAACGTTTTTAATTTTATTAATCTTCTATTTAATTAAATATTTAAAAATTATATTAATCTTCTATTTAATGAAATATTTATAAATAATATTAATTAATCTTATAATTAATTAAATATTTATAAATTATATTAATCTTTTATTTAATTAAATATTTATAGATTATATTAATCTTATATTTAATTAAATATTTTAGTATTTTAATGTAAAATTTGATCGTGATCAGGAATTGAACTCGGATCGCATTGTAACAATTCGGATAGTTCACCGCCGAGCCATTGACTTCCTTACGGATATATTAAAGTAATGGAAGCATTATGATAAGGCGGGTTTTTTTACTAAACGGATTAATACAATATCTGTATATATTGTTTATTGAACTTTGTTTGTTTATTCTTTGGTACGGTTTTTTGTTTTGTTTTAAATTTTTGCTAAATTCTTAAAAAAATTTCTGTAAAACACAAAAAGTAGTTCATTGTTACCTTTTAATAACGCTTAGAAAAAGGATAATTATTCAAAACTCCCGCGGAAACTATATCAAAGTAATAATATAGCGCCACCGTGTAGAGAACTATCAATCGGATCAAAAAAGAACACAAAATAAAAGTATATAATGCCGTTGCCGTAAATATAGAAGATTTAGTCTTTCTTAGTTCTTGGCTGTCAGACGAACTACTACAGGACAGGGTCCTGGTGTCGGTCAAAAGTTATGAGGTAACTTTGCGGTTTTAATTAGTATGTTCAGTCTTCGGTCAAGAAAAGAGTTAAATTGTGTTTCGCGTTTGGAACGTGAGTGATTGGATTTAAGTGTATGAACAGTGCGTGTTTAAGACTGAAAGTGTTAAAGTAATTATGAACTAACTCAAGTCAGCTGTCAAGAAAAACTGTAAGATAAAATTGATTGTTATTATTTTTTGAATTGGAATAACATAATTATACCATTGAAATTATCAACTCATCCTGTGAGGCTAATTAAGTAGATTTGAAGTAATAAGTAGCGAACAGCTCTCAGCTGTTAATTAAGACAGAGTTTATAGTTAGGTAGTTTGAATTTAGTTAAAATTACTCAGTATAATTTTTGATATTTACTTAAGTGTAAGTGTGTTTTGGTTTATTTTTCAATCACAATGAACTAAGACAAATCTAGTTTTTGACACTTGAGTACCAGTTCTGTACAATTACGTAGAAGGGATATATATTGTTGGGTTATTGATGAAAGTTAAATCTAAAATGTTCCATAGACTGTTCTGAATAAAAATAAACATTTAAAATTTTGCATAATTCTGGTTGCCATTTTATTTTTTTAGTCACTCGCCCACAACATTACAATTCTGGCAATCTCGAATCAAATACATTTTCGATATAACGGCGACGGGAATTTATTATCGTAAATTTATCGCGCGGCCTTAGGGAATATCCTTTTTACAAAATTTCGATAGACTATCGTTTAATTAAAATCGACCCAATTCCGTTAAAATTATAAACCAAAAAGCGAACGGTCGTTATAATACCCTCTGTAGATATTTATCTCATTAAAATTTGCTTCGTATTATATTCAACTGATAAACTTGTACTGTAAAAAGGGTGTCATTCAATTGTGCATTGTTATAGTACGTCTAACTCGCTGTTGTAACTACTTAACTCATGATATTCTGAATAAATTAAAATTGGTCGTTTCGTCTCAATTATTTTAATTAAAATTAAAATTTTATACCGGGCGGGATAGAAGTGGGATAACATTTTTAACAAATAACTCTGAATTGCGGAGATATATATTTAAGGGTTATCTCGAGAAATTAATACCACTTGGGACTTGCCAACTTGTTATTAGTGCTTTCACTTAAAGTGTTGTCTTTCGCTTTAACTTTTTTTCATATAAATTGGATTGTTTAAGACCTATAATACAATGGGTGGGTTTTTGACTTTAAAATAGTGTATCGCACGTAAATTTTACGTTTCGTGACAATCTAATAAATTTAAATTTTGTATTTTATATTTATTATTTTGTTGCTTTGTTAATTTAATAACGTGTAGGGTCTAAATTTGGTTTTTTGTTCTATTTATTATTATTATTAAATATATTCTACTGGTTGGGATAGCACAGGGATTACGTTTTTTTATAGGATTCTTTGTATATGGCGAAATATCGTTGACCACCGTGTCCAGTAGTTAATACGCCCAAGGGCAAACTCTACCAAGGAGAGGTATATTTTGGCATGCTTGCCAACTTGTATTAGATAAATTTTGGTCCGTCTTAATTTTAAAGAATTGTAACAATCATAGGCAGTATAGGAAGTTAAAATTGAAAGACTCTCTACTTACGTCTACAATCCAATCCGAGATTATCTGACCACTCTCCATTTTCAAGGCAAGTTGTGTTACGTCGTCCATCAACTTCGAAATATGGGTACTCGCATCTAAAGTGGCAAAGCCATTTCTTGTTCATGGTACGTCGGACACACCTCATATATCTTCCTTTTTGATTTGGCGGTGGTGTGCAATTATAGGTTTTAGCTTTAATTAAAAATTCAAAACAATTCAGCCCCGTATCATCGAACAGATTCTGTAGGACACTCGTTAAATTTAAATATATTTCAACAACATGTTAATGTAACTACAAAACGGTAGTAGGCTAAAACATTTAAATCAAAGAAAACTTTAAAAGCCTTGCCTTTTACGAATCTAATAATGCGTTAATCGTCGCACTGAAAATGTTCACGCGGAAATAATGGTACGCCACCAAAGTTACCTGCTTCCGCGCCACGGCAGCCAAGCCAGCATAAATTCTTTCATTTTTATAAAATTATATAATAATTGCCTCGATGGTTTAGATGAAATTTATCTTCTAAACTGCATAAACATCTTTAATAAAGGTACGTCGTAAAATTCAATCTTAATTTAAAATCACCAATACTTCAGAAAGACGTTCTGCAAATTTGACTACCATATTTCATAACTCACAATTGGAGCCCATCGAATCATATCTAGGTATCCCGTAGTATTAAATCCCTCGGAGAATTGAAGATATATTTTAATACCAAGTTTTCAATTTATTGGATAACACAGATTTAAAAGGGTAAAAATAAATGGGATATTTTTAAATGATTTTAAACCAAATGATTAATTTTGTTAATGTTTCTATTAAGCCAAAAAAATCGCTAGGAAGGAATGTCATAAATTGAAAATGATCCTTCTAAAACGCATTTAAAGGAATTATAAAATACTTGAGGAGAACGTTAAAATAATGTTAAAATTAAAACCAGTTTAGGAAGAGTTCGTTAAAATTTAGCGAATTAACGTCCCCTTATCAGGAAAAATAAACTATAGCTAAAATTGTGTTATTTCTTAAAAAATAAAACACACTTTGAGAAATGTTTCAACTGAATAAATATATTATTGTCGTAGCAAAAGTCCTTGAAAATGGCTATGCAAAAATTACATTTGACCAACGAAAATGAAATTTACAATAATAATTATTGAAACTATTTGAACCAACAAAATAGATCTAATTCTATGAGGTTCGAACCCCTACTTAAAATTTTCGAAGATAAATCACCATAATACTATTGCAGTAAGCGTTGCAGAAACATTTTAAGTCCACGAAATCAAGGAAACGGAATGGGTTTAGATACTTAATTTACTAAGAATGAAGAACATGTTACCATTTTATTTGTAATTTTGATTTAAGCAATAAAAAGCCTGAACAATATCAGCAAAATTGGACAAAATTACACCTGAAAAGTTCGATTAACGTCAAAGTCAACTTAAAGGATAAGAAATCAAAAGTTTCTCGTAATATAATAATTAAATAAGTGACGTGTTTTTAAAGAGTTATCTCGTTGTCTCCTGATCACGTGTATGCACCACTCACTTATATATTTAGACTTACCTTTACATTTTCCGAAGCTATCCTGCCATATTTTTTTTTTACATTTAATTATTCGTTGTCCTTCCAAATAGTAATTATCTTTGCAAGTGGCGACGCAACCCCGGCCAACACATTCAATATTTCCATTTTCTATTGATGGTAATCCGCATTTGATTCTGGTATTTTTGACTACAACGAAACGAAACCACAATGCCAAAAATTAGAATTTAGATTTATGAGGTAGGGCCTCTGATTTCTAGCTGAATTTACCGAAAACCGTTGAAGTACACTTTTAACCTCGTTTTCATCGTAAAGCGACCGCCTATCGTTAAATTTCTTCTTCACTTTCCCCGTTAATAACGGCCACGATTTTCGTCACCCCCCAATCATTGGGAGCTGAGGCCAAGAATGTGTTTCTCTTTCTCTAATAAAGCTCATCGCACGCTGTTACGGTCGCTGTCTGTCGTGTCCCCATTGTGCGCATCTTCTGAAGTCATTAGCCGGAAGTGCAAATTAAGCATCCGTGAAGTGGGCTGTCAGACGGGCGGTTATTCTTTTCGGCTGCTTTTCTTATTTTACTATTACACGAACATAATATTTTATGATCTGAATTCTTTACTTTATTGTGTTAACATTTGCTTCCGGGCCTCTTGAGATAACATGAACAGACATAAAGATTTTCACATCTAATATCAGAGAATGCTGATTTAAATTTAACTGTTAGAACACTAGTCCCTAGGTAAAATATCATAAAATAATTGTTTCAGTTCTAAGAATAATATTAAATTGTTAATATTGTACAATTTCAAGTTGAAATAAAATATTACTTAAAATCGATAAACTCATTCCACCTATTAAGTCCGAGTCCTAATTGATTCCTCAAAATAAATTATTATAGTGGCGGGGAATAGTCTTGACTAACACTGAGTTTGGAAACCAAATAAACTGTTCCCAACAGTTATAGCCTAATACCGAAACATAAGTATTCGGCCGTTAACTCAGTACAATACAAATGTTGGTTTTAATAACAGACCATTACTATTGCATATCAGAACGTTACAATTTAATTTTTTTCACTTCCTGGATGTACGGTTAGGGTCTCAATATCAGAACGTTCGTATAAAACAAGAACTTGAAGGGTTTATCAGATGAATAAACTAAATAATTTAGATAAATCGATTCACATTACTTACAAGGTTCGCGACATCTACACATGAATTTACAGCCAGATACTTCGCAGATTGTCTCTTCCAAATTCTTACATTTCATTTTAATGGAGCAATGTTCCATTTCCTCTCTAGGGCAATCTACTGTTTCAAAAAATAATGTTTTGTCAGATTTTTTGTTTTGTTTTTAGAAGTAACCTCAATAGACAAGCGAGCCAAAGTAAAATAATAGGATCCCTTATGGTAATGAACGTTTCATGCTCAATTGTTTCTACTTACCATGCACGCATTTGGGCATATCTTCATTCCAATCACCTCTTTCGGTACAATACAAAGTTTGCACTCCTTTTAATACGAAATGGGGATCGCAAGTAAAATTGCACTCCTTAATGTATTCTAATTCATCATGTGGTTCACACTCCACTTTTCCGTTATCCAACTCAGGAGGCTCACACAATTCTTAAGCCAGAAAAAAAAAATTGCGTGAATAGAGAGTATCCTTTTGCGAAAGTGAAACCATCATTTGACATTCATTTTACTTAGACCTTTAAGCGGCAAACGTGTTAAGCTCTTAAACTGATAGATTTACGTCTGCTTAGCAGACACTTTGTGATTCATATCAGCAAATGGTTGGTTAAGAATACAGAAATCGAGCAGTTTATGAGCTTCTCGTGTGGTCCGCTTGGCCCGTATCAAGTGATTAGACGGATTAGGGTGAGTGTATAAAAAATAATATTTCAGTCTAACTACATCTACTGTAAAATCACTTGTTTTGATTCACTGTTGAAAGTGTTTTTGTTTGACTATAAAACAAGGTTTTATTTGGTTTATGATATTTAAAACGTTTTGGAATACTCTAAATGTTTTTTAGTGTAGTCTATCAAGTACATATTCAATTCCGTAAAAACGTTTTATTTAAAGGGAACCTACTTTTATGTACACTGATTAAGTATGTAAACGATAACGGTAAAGAAAAATGAATACGAAAACTAGTACTGTGATTACGGAGACTACTGTGATTACGGTTATTTCTAGCTAGAACGATAAAGTTACGACCACCACGATAACGGATAGATTCTAGTGATGGTGGAACAATAAGTTCAATTAAAACACGATTACAGCGGTTACGGCAATTGCTTAAATATTTCCGTAATAATGAGCTGATACCAGCCATAACGAAATAATTGCGGTGATTTCAGACGGACCCCAACGAGAACGAACGATAAAACAATGCGGACCAGTTACGCAAATTGCCAAACGATTTGAAAAATGTTTACTTACTTTGTGGTGCACAAAAGCAATGGCGTTTAGGATTTTCCCCACCTCTAAGAACACAAGCCCTTTTTTCTTTAACCTTACAGGTAGAAAACTGTAATAGTTTTTTTTTGCAATTTAATTTTGATAGCAATGAACATTCTGAAGCTGCAAACAGGAATTTTCCATTGAAATAATTTTATATTGCTAATTAGAAAAATTGTAAACATATTCAGTTTTCCAAAAACAGGTCAATTTTACCTGAACTGAAAAATACATGTATGTATAATTTTCATTCGGTATTTTTCAGTTTTGCTGGATTTACTCGTTTAGGCAACCGTATTCAAACCTAAAATTAAACTGAGGCTCCAATGAAAAATAATGTGGCTCTAACAGTCATTACTTTAGGTGCTTTTTAGGTGCAGCAACCGACCAAAATAGTGACTTTGTAAAGACAATTTTTTTGAAAATGGCAGCTCAATTTAAAGAAAAGCGCATTCCGCTCACTTTTGAACGGGTCGGAGCGTTTAAAGGCAGCATGAGCGAAAAATTCCTATCGCTTGAAAAAAGAAGAACAGAGCTTCCTCTATATTTAGCTATAAATGATTAAGAATATGAGTGCATTTAAAGAGAGCTCAAAATATTTTAGCTCAAAATGCTTGTTGGATATTATTACCTATTAAATATGATTAATGTTTTAAAAAAATTATTTAAACTAAACATTTAATTTAATAATTTTTGAATAATCCGTTTCTGGAGAGGGATCTTAATATTTTCTTGAAATGATATTTCAGTTATTTTAAGTAAGGAATCATTAGCAAAAAATATACTAATAATTTCCCCTCTTTACACGCTTTCCTCCTGGTCATCCATGAAAATGAGGGAAATATTTAATTGTATCTGAAGTATGGAAGGAAATACTACATAGATTCAACGGATAAATGACATGAACAAGACTTCCTCATAAATAAATATATTTCATAATTCATGGTAGCCAAAAGTGACTACCCTTTAGATTCCAACAGTTTTCCCGACAATTTATTTTAATTCTGTTATTGGTCATCATTTTTAAATTTCCTGACGTCTAAAACGCTTGCCTTTAAAGATATGGCTGCTAAAACAAAAACTTCTTATCTGCAATAATTCGAACTTGTACAATAATTGTTCGAAAATTGTTTCTAATATTTAAGGTTAATGGACGTCATATATATATATATATATATATATATATATATATATATATATATATATATATATGAGGTTTTCTTGTTAATTGTTGTTAATTGTTGAATAATAAAAACAGATCATACTTTCAAACATTTTTTTAGAAGTCTTCGTCAAAAGTTATTTTAGTTTGTGTAAACTTTTTTCATAACCTTATAATAAAGTGATAGCTAACCTTTTTAACAAACCAATTTAACTCAATGAAATTAAAATACATAGTTATTTTTCGTTCCTTGTTCTACTAGTATAGCTTCTTTCATAAATACTTCGTTTTGATTGTTTCAACTTTGAGACCAATTGCCCAAAGTGTGTACGCTCTAAGGCAAAGGATGCGGAGGCCTATAGCGAGTGCGACACAAACAGACAAGCAAATTTATTAAAGAAAGTAATTATTAAGCACTTGTATCGGACCATTTTACATGCTTATAAATTAATTGTACGAATTAAATATCTGACCATTGTTACGTTCTCGTTTTAAAAAGCTGTCATATATTTACATCAGATATTTAGCCAATAAGATTGAATATTTATCTAATAAACATATTTCTGGCTAAAATTTTGACTTTTTTCACAATTATCTTAACGTTGGAATTCAACGGTTGCCCGAGCGTAAAAGATGTCTGCTGAATAGCGACCGCCATGCAATAATTGGTGAAGAATTTCACTATAAATTGCAATGGACTGCTCATATATAGGGCAATCTGAATGTTTATTAGTTTTACTGATATCGGCTGATTTCCGAGTATAGCCAGAGTTCCTACACAGTACTGATGAGCCCTAAAAGGTCTACTGTTGGAATCTCGGGCTAAAATTTTGACTTTTGCTATAAAAGGTTGATATTCGCGTTTAGAATACAGTTATACGGGTTTTGTTTTTTAATCAAACTAGAACTTTAGGTAATTGTTCCCTTATAATATTTTATTTGTATTTGTATTTTGATACAAAAATCTTCCAACAGGGCGTTTCTAATTGGCTACAGCGGAGGATGAGAAATAAACCATGTCTTGGAGATGCAGTGCCTCTTGAATTCATTTTGGATCGCGAAAATAAATAAAAACATCCCGGCACAAGTTTTTTCTAAGATAGACCCATGCTTACTCTATCATCTTCAAGCAGGACTGCTGTACAGTCTTAATAAACCAAGCTTCATCGTTTCAATGTTCACAAACCTTCTTTTAACCCGGATTTCTATTATGGAAAGTTAATATTTGGCCGTGACTCTTTGGTTTCTCCTAGCCATTAAAACATTTAGAGGCTAACGGTACAAGTAAGTGTACGGAGCTGACACCTCACGTGGCAAGAAGGACTTGCCAAAATCATCCTACGCATTGTAACCCTGCCACCTAATTAAAGGCATTAAAAGTCACAAAGGTGGTGCCTTGGGTATAAGCCTAGCAGATAATTAATATTATTATTTTAATAAATACCATAAAAACGGAGATATTAGCCAAAACCCATTTTTGTGTGCTTATTTCCCGCGATAAGAAATTGCGCTTTAAAATAATGATGGGGACTTTTGACACTTTAATAATAATGACTTAATGAAAATGCATGCAAAAATCCACCTGCAAGCAATTTTTGCGAATTTTGGCGAAAATTTTTACTTAAGTTACGGGACTTTTTATTTAGCCTCGAAATGAGATTAAATCAATTAGCACTCTTTTCGGAATCAGCTTGTTTAAATCTGATCCCCTTAAAGTTCGGGTCGGTTGATCATTTACCCCGCACTCGACTCAGTAATAGCTCGAATCAGTTTAATCAAGGCCCATTTTAGGATTATATCTGGCTCTAAAACGGTTCACTCGTTTTACTTGTTCAAATTTATGAAGATTAGATACTCTTTATAGTTGTCACTTACAACTTCATTTTGTGTGATATCCGTTCTCTGGAATTCAAAGAAATTTAACTTTCTCGCAAATCAAAGTAATACAGTTCGTTACCAACAATATCAGTTATACAACCTTCAATTCAAATAAGTGAGCTGACTTTGCAATCGTTTTTCATCACAAAGGCAAAAAAACTTACATACGCAATTGAAGTCCAATTTTTCGCCGTAGAAGTGAGAAGCGCGTGTAGGAATTTTCCCAATAAATATTTCACCAGGTTTCTTACAAGTTAACGTACAGATTGGGTTTCCACAAACAAAATCCGCATTTATTGATTTTGCTCCACGTCCAATAAAACCATGATATGATTCTTAAATAAATAAATTATTTTTTATTTAAAATCAAATCTTTTTTCGTAGGCTACGAAGACAACCATTAGACAATAATAGCTAATTAGAAATGAATGTTTACATAAGTAAAAATCATTTCTAATTTTGCTTATGTTTATTATGTTTCTTATAAAAGCATGATAGCAAAGTTGTCCGAAAACCAGCTAATTGAAAGTATTAAATTTGAATTAACATTATTTAAATTTTGAAATGTATCGAAAATATTTTAAGACGTATAAAACCACTTGCAGTGAAATGACTGCAAATGTATTCAATTTTCACCTAAATTACAGAAAAAATTTAAGGTAGTCAATAGTCTGCGATTGAAGATTTTTAAGAATGTTTTTAACCTTCTGAGAATAATGTAAGTACATCAAACCTTTAGTCATATTACAACTAATAATAAGGATACTATTTTAGACAATCTGCTTCGAAGAGATGTTTTTTCCAGGCACATTTACGTAATATGACAGATTTTATGTTGGTACATTCAGTAAACTGCATATGTAGCTTAGCAAGCTCTTATTACATTTAAACTTTTTATTGCAGCCTAGAAATTAAATGCAGTTAAATTGCGGTTTTTTTAACTGAATTTTCACTGAAATTCATTGCAGTTCAGTGTTGCCATACCGGTGATTCCTACTATAATTAGCACTTCCGGACAGTTATGAAGATTTCTTTTTTTTAAATTGATTTAAATAAAAGCCTTTTACAATTTATCCTTAAAGTAGTTTTTTGAAATGATAAATTTACTAAAAGCAACAACCATCGAGTTTCACAGCACGAGCCAAATTGTGCTAATTGTAATAAATAAGAAAATATTCCAAAAATAAAATTTTTTTGTTTCATTTTAAAAAACCTTCCGGCAACTCTTAATTAGAAAAACCCTAATGCATCATATTAAGATTTTTAAGAAATAAAATCTAATCAACTCCCATGAAGGTTTGGAAAGCATGAAGTATGATATAAGAAATATTTCCAGTAACGAAATTTAATCTTTCAATTAAACGTATTTTGAAAGTAATTTCCGAGCTTCAGCTTAACAAGACATTTATCTAAAAAACATACTTTTAATCGTAAAGTTAAGAGTGAGGACATTAGTTTTGAGGTTCAATTGCGAATAAGTAAATGGTAAAGATGTCAAATACAACAGAAGTGTTGCGCAGATTCCCAAATGATCCATTTTCATTCAAACTTAAAAAAATAACGTAAATTAATTTTTAATTTTCTTACACTTAACATTTGATGCAAAATAAGAAGACACTGGGTGATACTTATTTCCTTCCACGCGATGATTTAAAATATAGAAAGTACAATATTAAAGGTATGAAGAAAAAGTATCACGTTAAGGATCCCAGTTTAAAAACAAAATAAATCAAAAACAAAACGGTTGTTATACGATTGAACTAAAACATTTGGTGATACAAAGAATTATGAAAGCAATTGGTTCCGAGGTAATTACGTATAACCTTTCACTGTATAAATTCAAAAGGTTCCAGCGAGGGTTTGGTCATGCTAAAACAGTGACGCCTCTTAGTTAATTGGCCGATGTGCGGTTTTCAATAAGTCAACATTATAATAAACATGGAAAATTGTTTTGCCCTTTAGTTCTGCTATTCAAATATTAAAAATACGTTAAGCCGTTGCCTACGTTGTTGTAAAGGCCGGTGTAAGCCTCCGAACTGAAGGTACAGTCAAAACAGGCAATGATTTGTTTTGAGGCTCCTGATTTACGCCATAACCCAAAAAAATGTGGCATTGGAAAGTGCAAACTGTTGTAAAATGACCAAACTTGAAAATAATGCTTTTCAGGTTCTTTTAAGAAGTTTCATTCCCAGAAACACAGCAAAAGAAAGGTTAGGACTCATATTTAATGATTATAATATTAATAAATGTCGTTTTTGTCTCAATGCAAATTGTTAAGCCAAAATATTATAAAATTTTATTATAAAGTCTTAATTGCACATGCAATTGAATTGGTAAATACCACACGTTTAAAAATAATTTTATTATTCAGATAAAAGAGCCGTCTTTAGTGAATCAAAAACCAATAAACAAACCGTAGCGTCGTTAAAAAGTATTAGCCTGAGGCCTGCACACGTACCTTTACGTTAGCATCAGTCAGTCGTACCAGGCTGCTTGCTTTAATTTATTGTGTTATTTTCACTTCGTGTCAAAGCGAGTCCAGTGAAACGTTTGTTTGCTTATGAATTAAAAAATTTCAAAACCTTTTAAATATTCAAAATTTCATAAAATTTAAGGTGGCGAGTCATTGTTAGCACTTTGCCCTCGCTGCAAGTGGAACCGGATTCGATCCCAGCTTGTGGATTTAGAGGGAAATACATTAACTGCATTGAGCTCTCTACACACTTGAAAATTTCCCGAGTTTTTATGCTATCCCGTTTCTTTTAAATTTATGGAAATGAAAGGTAATATTACGAGGCACTTCAAAAACGTTTAAGGTTGTGGACGTATTTTTAAAAACAAAAAGGAATGTGGTAAATTTTCGAATGCCTTCTGAAGATCCAGTGAAATTAAGTTAAAGGTTATGTAAAAAAACCTATTAAAGTCAGCAATAAATTTTATGTTTAAAGCAAAGGCTTTAATACGGGATGTCGCTTATCCCCCTTCCTTCGCGATCATTTCAAAGGGGATATTCTTTTCTAATAGTTAAATTGTCGTTGTATTTAAATTGCTAATAAATTACCTTACTATCATAGGGTTTTTATGTAATTTAGGGAATAAGTAAAATCTTGGACGATCATAAAAGAGTTATTTTAGCCAGTCTGTAATGCTAAACAATTTATACATCACATTATCCATTTTGTTATGGACCGAATTAGACGGGTCTTTCTTTACGAGAGAGTATGAACTAGAGATTCTGATAGAGCCGTATTGTAAGAACCCTAATCTAGAACGACCGAACATTACCCAATATGTGTTTCTAGAAAATAAAAAATAAAAAATAGAAGTATAAAATGTTTTTATCTGCTTCGCGAGCGCCAGTTATTTTTGGGCTTTACTTGCACGCGAACTTGGCACGCGGGTTTCAGATTCCGTAGGGTCTCGCGACTGCAGCGCGTGCTCTCTACCTTCAAGAGCTACAGCTAAGTGACGTAGACAAAACATTGTCACATGACCTCCAGTATTTTATAGAAAGACCTATTTTAAAAATTTTGTTTAATAGTCACCCTCTTTTTTCAAATATAATAATAATTCATAAATTTTGGTTAGGGAAATGACTCATTTAGGTAGGGCTGCACACATAAAGCTCGCAAGCGAAGTTTGAGCGCACATGCATGCGTAGTTTCAAAAACCAGGCTCGCGCACGAGCAATCAAAGCGTGGGTGAACTAGGAATTTTTCTAATTTTGCGTCACCTCGCTCGCTTAATCAGGTGGGCAGCCGGCTTACCTGATTAAGAAAATTGGTAGTTAACTTATATATGGTTAATTTACTGTTTAATGAAAATGTGTATTGACAACTTATTACGTTTTTAAAACTACGGTTGGCGTAAACTTCGTTAGAAATAAAAATTGGCAGTGGAAGACTACATCCATTTCTATGAAAACAGAATTAAAACCGAGAGGCGTTTATGAAAAACCCTTTGGAAGTAGGGAAGACCGGACATTTCACCAATCTCATTTAAAGACGATTCAACAAAACTTCTTTGGTTTTGAATTTACCAATTAAGGAAAATGCCACAAACTAAGCTCATACCTCCCTCGGATAACAGTCAAAAAATTAAAATTTAAAAAATCATAAAATTAAAAATTTTTACTTACCAAAACTAACATTAAGACTCTTATTGAGAGACGTTTCGATCGTTTCTTCAAGTTCAACTAATCGTTTGAAAGTGCCACGACTCACTAACAACGAAACGCTCTGAGAACTCTTGACGTGGCGCGCAGATAATGTATAATCCATTAACACAAGGCGGATGACGTTCGTTAAAAGAATTAGATTAATTACGCTTTGTTCGCATTGTGGATGAATGCTTTACAAAACTAAAAATATTATTTGCGTATTGGAAGAAAAATATAAAACAATGGTATTCTTTCCCCTCACAGTCTTTCATGTCAATTGTAGCCACGTCGCACCAGTGCACCAGCTGGGATGCGATGTTTTATCATCAAATAACGCCTTAAATTGTTAATTGTCCAGAAAACAGACACTTTTATTTTTTCTGTTTAATTGTTCACTTTTATTAATCTGTCAATTTAACAAGAAATGTATACTATTTCCATTTATTGTTTAAAATAATTATTCCTAATCAAAATTTAAAACTTTTGTTTTTGGGGTTTTTTGTGGTTTAAAACAATTGCTTTATAAAATATTGAGTTTAATCGTTAAACTTAAATTATTCCGAAAGTCTTTTTAAATCAAGGTCGAATTTTAAGAAAAAGTGGACGTGAAACCAGCGGTAAATCACATCTGAGAGAAAAGAGATTAAGCGGAAGGTTTTATCACTGTTCAAATGAGCATTTTAATGTTATTTAGGTGTAAAGCACTCGTGTCAAGCTTGTCGAAAGTCGAATGACCCGTTATAATACCACTTTCGTTAATTCTTCAATTGAAATCATTTCAATTCAATCTCATATCGTTTACTATGGGAACATGATCAAGCTTGGCAACTTGTTCTGAAGAGTCTGCCCTATTCAAGGGTGAAAATTTTGATGAAATTCCCTTAATATAAGGGAAAACATTTAATTTTATTAAAAAAGCTTTTTTTTAAGAAAAATTAATAATTTTATCTTTTGTACATCAAGAGAGATACCATAAAAATAAAGAGTTCAATGACTTCAATTTGAAAGAAGGGGACAACGAGGGTTAGTTAACAAAAATAAATACCATTCCCACTTCGGAAACGGTAGGTAAGAAAATTACTAATTGGTCGAAGGGAAGAAATCCTTCCACTTGAATAAGGTTTTCCATTTATAGTAATCGGACGAAAAAATCGTTAAGATTTTCGACAAATATCACGAAGCCGACCTCAACCGTTTTGATAAAAAGATCTTAAAAAGTTTGAAGCGGGGGAGGGAATCTGTAACGAATTCATTATAAATCTTTGTTTTTGTTTCTATTATGCTTAGTATATCTATGGCCGGTTTTTTAGTATTCCAAAATAGCGCTGCTCTGGATTTGGCGGAGCGTTTGGCTGCTGCTCGTTTTTCTTATCCTTGCAGGACTTTCTGGCCCGTTCTTTGGTCTGGAACTGTCATCTGGGCAGGCCTCAGGAACGCCTTCTGTCGTTGGCTCGTGTTGATCGTTTCCAGGTTCCCGCGGTATTGTGTAGTTTCGGTGTACGCTCCTCTTCCCTTTGTCCGCTCTGTTGGATAGAGGGAGATTTGGCTAATTTTGATATATTCTGCCCCGGTTCAGCGGTTTCCCGCCTAGAATTTTGGAACGCTTTTCTGGGGGTTGGCTTACCCCCTTCCTTTGGAAACACCCTGACCTCTCTATTTTCATTCTCCGCTTTTCCGGAAGGTAGCTCCCGCCCGGGATACTTCCGCCTTCTGTCGGAATTTTGGCGATCCCTTCAGCACTTTTAACGAGTTGAATCTATTTATAATAATAACGGTAGTTGATCATTTCTGTTATCATATGTTTCATTTTACTTATTATTTTCTTTATTTTCTTGATATAAGAAGTATGGTCATGATTTTTGAAAAACATTGTAATTTTGGCCTTCAGCTCTTAATTTTTTGAAATATTTTCCATTTAAGCAATGTTTTCCGAAGTTGCTATGGAAAGATACTGATGAATATTTTCAATTGCTGATCGACAAAGAAGTCGCTTCTTAAAATGTCATAACCGGAAAAATTAATTTTAAGAAAAGTTTTATCCCGGTATCCGGTAGCAACTACGTACTGATTTTTTTAGGCATTTACATCTGAGGCTGATTCTTCAGAATCTGTCATTTAAAAATTTTGTTCAGTGATCAAATTCATATTTTCTACCAGTTGTTGATATCAAATCAAAAATCATTTTTTGTTGATTTTGTCTTAAGAATTGGATTTTCCGATTGTAGACTGGTTGGTTGCGGCGGAAGATAGGCCGCCTTAAGTTGGAATTGGGCATAATGGCGCACGTATTCAGCACAAGAAAGGCACGGGATAAATCAAAATTAGGATCTACGCTACCTGGCGGAGATAAAGAGCAAATCCTCCCAATCCCTCACCCCAACCACCTAAACTACCTCTTGCAAGAAAACGAGAACCACCGATGGTCTAAAGGTAACAATGAAAACGGCTAAAGAGGTTTAAAAGACCAACAACGTTTGGGGAACCTTAAAAATATTTATTTATTAAGTCAAAAAGATACGCTGTTCTTTGGCCGATAGGCCTTCAAAGCTAAGGTACAAGTTAAGACTAACTAACGGAATGTTTTAAAAATAATAACACATGACGCGAGAAATTAAAAACAGGCGACCAGAAAAAGCTGGAAAAATGACCACGCAATACACAAAAATAAACCTACTAAAAAAGTCTGTCAAAAAAGAGGAAGTTCACAATAAGTTTGATATAGAAAAAGGGATAATGGGGAAAAACAAAGGGGAAGGCAAATACAAAAATAAACAGCTTGTAAACAACACTCCAA
Source organism: Leiobunum rupestre (assembly GCF_980474605.1). Classification (NCBI taxonomy): domain Eukaryota; kingdom Metazoa; phylum Arthropoda; class Arachnida; order Opiliones; family Sclerosomatidae; genus Leiobunum; species Leiobunum rupestre. The sequence goes on from NC_143388.1 coordinate 66,918,617, forward strand.
ACCAGCGACCAAAAAACCACTGACGATCGAAAGAGACCAAAACGTAAACATTTCGAACGCTATCAGGAGAATCACGCCACCGGGATGACCGCACTTCCTAAAAACCAACTTATCATTTAAACCGGAGGGAAACTCAGTACCCAAATGAAAAATTTCACGATTTTCTTCAGGACGCCTCTGCTTGGTGGATAAATTAAATGTACGCAAAACGCGAATGGAGACGTAATTGTACGCGTGTTGTTAAAGTGATCAGTGATGTAGTTCTTAACTGCAGACTTTCTAATGCATTTGAGATGTTCTCTGATTCGATCAGCGAGCCGACTCTGAGTCTCACCAATATAAAGAATATCGCAAACATTGCAGCTGAGAGCGTAGATTAGATTGGCAGTCGTGCAGCTGAAAGACCCCTTGATGGTGAAATCAAGCCTTGGACCACGGACGGTAAGGTCAGACGACACAAACTCGCAAGTGTTCCATTGGGGACGATTGCATGCTTTAGTACCCTCATCATTCACATGAGAATCTTGGCCCGGCAACGAGCTTGAAACGAGGAGAGAACGCATGATAGCTAAATCTTAGAGGTTGTGTAAAAATATTGCTCGTGTCGGAGTTCAGTTGTAGAAGGCGGTAATGTTTCCGAATGACACTCTCGATCCTACACATCTGAGGATGGTACGTGAGAACTACAGATGGCCTCTCATAGGTAGACTTCTTTGGATTGACGAAAAGGGCCTCATTCCGGAGAAAGTGAACACCTTATTAAGGGCCGACTACAAGACAGTATCAGAGAAACCCCTGGCCGAGAAAGAGTCCCGCATCTCGCCAGCCTTTTTATTAAAAACGTCATCTGAAGAACAAATTTTACGTAAACGGAGAATCTGGGAACAAGGAATAGCATAAGTGGTTTGCTGAGGGTGGGGAGAAGTCGGCAAAAGATAAGAACGTGATTCTGTTGGCTTGCGAAAAAAATGTGGTTGAAACGCTATCTCTAGAAACCGAAATACATAAATCCAATATGACAATCGTAGATTCAGAGATATCAACAGCAAATTCCAGAGCAGGATGCATTGCACAAAGCATATACAGTGCAGCTTCCGGTAGCATGCAATGGGGGATTTGTGCTCAAGTATTGAACTTCACCACCAGGTGGATTCATGTAGCCAGTTTGGCCAGTAATTAGCCTATAGTTCAAATCCCATTCGTTTCATCCAAAGGGGGCCTTGATAGTATTATCGTTGAGGAAATTTTGAGCTTTTATACAAATCATGAAGTTATTATTAAAAACCTTTTTGCTATAAGCTGGACATGAATTTGACCAGTGAATGATATTGACTTAAGGTCGATAGCCGCTGAGAATACTTTTTCCGAGGCGTCACAAAACCCATGGACCGACGACTCATTGCTGTCTGGCTGTGATACGTGGTGTGGTACGGCAAGCTTCTCGATCAGTATTAGGTTCTCCCTGAAGGACCTCATTTGGTGGCAAGACGAAACGGCAACAGCTCTACGCAAACGAGTTTGAGCTGCCACACGGCCTGCATCAACTTCTTGGCAATTTTCGTGATCAGTGACAGTAGCCCAATAGGGTCGAAGACCTTGGCTGTGTTTGACAAGATCGTTATTTTCGTGATCGAACCTCTCTTCGGCAGCCACGCCACCGACAATGAGAAATGATCCAGAGCTGGAGCCCAGTGCAGACTGGCCCACAAGGGGTCGGAGTGTGCAATAACTGGTGGCTTTACCGGGGAGTCGGGGTCTGGCTGTTGTAACCCATCACGGGTGGTGGCGCACTGGGAGATGTTAGCTCCGTCCAAATGGTCCTATCTCCACCTCCGACTTCGGTTCAGTGTGGGCTAGTAACTGGTCATCGGCCCAGGCTAACGGAGAGGGGCCGGGCAAACTGTCCGCTTCGGCGGATTGGGTTGCCTGCTGTGGGGCTGCGGGCCTCCGTATGAGGGCACGGCAGACCCATCTCCCGGCCTTTTGGAGTTCCACTGGGATATCCGGTGCCAGCTGTGCCGGGTTATGCGGTCTGCTGTGTGCCCGCCGTTCCCCTTTAGGTGCTCTTTCCAAAGGGATTGGCTCCCTACCTTTCTAGGTGAGAGAAAGGTATGTCCCGACGGTGAATGATAATTTCAGTCTCATTCACCGTAAGGACACACAGCACCTCACCCCTGGCTCCCCCATTCATCCTTATCGTTCACCAGCTGCTTTCCCCCGTTTCTTTCCCCATTCACTGGATCCCTATCGTTCACCAGCTGCTTTCCCCCGTTGCTATCCCCATTCACTGGATACTTCTCGTTCACCAGCTCCTTTACCCCCTGGCTACCCCATTCATTCTTCTCGTTCACCAGCTGCTTTCCCCCATTGCTACCCCCATTCACTGGATACTTCTCGTTCACCAGCTGCTTTCCCCCGTTGATATCCCCATTGTCTCATTCACTGGAAGGACATAAAGCTCTTTTCCCCCATTCACTGGTTCCGTCCCTCTTCCATTCACTGGCTACTTTCCCCCTTTCCACCCTCCCCCAATTGTAATCGCTTCTAATATCAAGAATAGTATCAATAATAACAAGTTATTTCCATTTAAATTTTTTATTTTAGAACTCTGTTTACATGATTACGTAAAATTGGTTCTACGACTAATCCGATATTATATAGAATCCGTTTAAATCGTAATTTATCTATATAATTGTAATTAATTCGATCTTCGTAAGGGATATATACAATTTCATTTAAAGGGTTGAAACGAACTACCTTCTGCAAATGCAGCTTGTATAAATAATTTAATTAAAAGTTCTTCCTCACCATGTCTGACCGGAATAGAGATGAAATCGTCCTCCTCCAATGCCGCTGACCTTGGTGGGGCCGGAATCTCCCATTCTTGCGATATGTACTTTTTTCCGATGGTGAATTATCCCTCGACGGACAGCTTGGAAAGAATCTGGCATGTTCCCATTCTGGTACGTCTCCTGATTCCCAGTGTTCTAAGATTACATGGCACTTGTAACATCGTACTTAATCGCCCCGTTGAATATAGTAGAATACGGCCTCCGCTAGTTTTTCTTTGGAAACATGTGGATTTTTCCAGTGACGAAACGTTTCAAGTCGATACGCTTCGATTTCCATAGCTGATCTAGATACAATATTTTTATATAGTTTCAAATGATACATTCACTAAGCCTACTAAAACTAATTTTATCAATATGGTTAAATTTCTACGCTAAAATTCTCAATATAAACGCTTTTTTTCAATATGCAAATTGTTTTAAATATGTCTAATAATATAGTCTATTACATAGAAAAAATAGTTACTTACTTTACGGTTGTAAATCCGTTGTCGAGCTGTTAAAAAGACGGAGCGATCCGACAGCAGGTCTTTACTCGTCAATGCTCCGAAGAGAAATCACGCGTGGGGGAATAATCAGTTCCTCGGCCGTATTCTGCAGACTTTCCTAGGAAAGTTGGGATACGCCTTCTTTCTTTCAACTTTCTTCTGCGGTTTTCATTGGGCGCGACGTCACCAGTGAAGAGGGACCGTACATTTGCGACCCCTTTGTTCTGATTGGTTCTTGTTACGTTATGCAATGACGCCACACGAGAGTGATGTTTATTCTGCCATCTGTGCGAGCCCAATTGAGCTAGATCAGTTCTGTTCAGTACAGCACGTGTTTTGCTACCTAGGTTCGACTTATTTTTAGCCCTATGAATTATATCGCCATCTAATACTGTTTTGGTGTAATAAATGCGCCAATTTTGAATTGTACATTAATCATGTGGCGCTGACTGTTCTTTTTGATTTACTTTGAAAATAACTATTACTTAGAATTAATATGTATTTATTAATTATTTTATAAATAAAATTAAAATAAATTTGCATTGTTATAATTAAAATAGGAACAAATAATATTTGTAGGGATAGCGTTCATGCACAATGTCTGAGAAACAAGTCACTTGTTAATTTGCTTTTCACGAGTTAACAAATAAATTTTATTTCCATAAAAGTTTCTTTATTTATGTAAAATAGCATATATTTAACACTTAAAATAGGCCATTTATTTTGAAATACAATGGCAAGTAGTAAAAGTTCCAGGTGGACTGAAGATGAAAAGGAGGCATTGATGTCAGCCATGGAGACCCAGGTTTATGAAGAGATTCGACTTCATAAAGGAGGGTCTCTTACTCAAGCCCAACATAAAAAGTGGGAAAGTATAACCGCAATGGTAAATTCTGCTGGGGATAACAACAGAAGCTCCGCTGATGTTCGTAAGAAGTGGAGCGTCCTAAAAAGTGAAGCCCGGAAAGCCGCAGCTAAGGTTTCAGTTTTCATAAAGAAAACAGGGGGTGGATCCGGCACAGACGCTCCACAAATGACGCCCACTGAAGAGAGAGTAAAAGCACTATTACCATCAGTTACCTACGCAGGAATAACTGGTGGTATAGATACCTCCCTACCTCGTTCAAGGTAAATTAAATAACTTTTCAAGAATAAAGCCAGTAACGTAGTTCAAATAGAGGGCATGTGTTCAAAGGGGGCCAATGTCCAGGGTAGTGCAAAAATTGTAATATAAAACCTCGTAATTGCATAGGGAAAACGTTAATTTAAGGGAGATCAATGGGGCACAGACAGTCGAAGCGGGGCAGTTGCACCATTTGCTCCAACCTGCGGGTGCCCATAGAGGGGGTATGTGGTCCCTAAAACATGTTTGCGTATGAAATTGTTTTATTTCACAATAATAAATGTGCTCCCTCCCCCTGAACTAAAATCGTGGCTACACCGCTGACATCAACACAAAGTTTATAGAATTTTATTATAAAACAGTGGACAATCAACGGTGCCTGATGCTGGAAATTCTAGTAATAGTAGTGGTTTTCTTGCAGAGGGTTCTGAATTGACTAGTGGTACATGGTAAGATTTGATATGAAAATAATTTAGCCATCCTATAAAAAATGTCCTGGTTTCAGTGAATCGTCTGAAGGACCAATTCTATCCCTTGGTGATAGTTTTACGTTTTCCGAGTTCATGGAAGATTCTTGGGAAGTTGATCCAGAGGATACTGCAACTAAAATGTAAATATTAGTTATACATATTACTTTAAAAATGTGGTTTGATATATTACGCTCGCTATATAGCTGTGATGATAGTAATATTGACGATCCCATGTACTTGGGTGAAAAGTCTGGAGTGCCTGAAAGGTCAAAGTAAGTATATGTATTTATCTTTACGAGCCTTCGTTGATTATTAATAATCAATAGGGGTGTGCAAATACCTTTTTTCGGAGACCAAATCAAATATAAAATCAAAAATTTTAAAAGTCAAATAATTTGGTCAAAAATATTTGATCAAATATTTCATAGTATTCAAATATCAAATACTAGATCAAATATCAAATAGTTTGGTTTTCAAATAGTGTCAAATAATTTGACTATTTGGTTTTCAAATAGTGTCAAATAATTTGACTATTTGGTTTTCAAATAGTGTCAAATAATTTGACTATTTGGTTTTCAAATTGTGTAAAATAATATGCATATTTGGTTTGCAAATTAATAAATTATTGAAATTATGCCAAAATTTAAGAGAAACGCCCGAAACGTTTTAAAGGTTAAAATAATAAAAAGTAAAATACAAGTTTAAATTCAAATTAGTAAAGTAACTTAACCTCCATTTCATTTATATTTAACAATAAGTCAATTACTCAATGAGACAATGAAAGCTTTTAATCCAGCATTATTAATGCAGGTTTGGCAGTTTAACATAAATTTAAATAATTAATAAATCTAACTAGTAACTAAATAGAAACACGAGAACCACCAATGGTCTAGAGAGTGAGTAGTAAAAACGCGAACAAGTAAAGAGACCAAGAAGTGGGGGAGAAAACTAAGCTTTAATGGGGAAAGTTTTTCGCCTTGAAGGCCTATCGGCCGAAGTACCGCATATTTTTCCCCATTAAAGCTTAGTTTTCTCCCCCACTTCTTGGTCTCTTTACTTGTTCGCGTTTTTACTAGTAACTAAATAGTATTATAGTAGTAAAGAGACCTCAGACCAAGTTTCTTTTACAATGGTCCAGCTTATACTTTTATTTTTGCTTTCATTTTTCCATTTTAAATTTTCCACTTTTCAGCCAATGGCAAACGTGCGCCAGCTTTAAAATTGTTTAGCGGGGAAACCCAGACAACTTCTAGCTGTCAATTGATTATTTGAGCAATTAATCAAATATTTGAAATCAACAAATACTATTTGAAGACCCCAAAGTATTTGATTTTGGAACTATTTGACCAAATACCAAACTATTTGATATTATCAAATACATTTTATAGCTACTTTCAAATATCAAATTATTTGATCAAGAATTCAAATATTTGACAAAAAGTTTTAAGCACTATTTGATTTGGCAAACCGGTTATTTGATTTGGTATTTGGTCCAAATAATTTGATAGTACCAAATATTTTGCACACCCCTAATGAACAAATGATGTTGATAATTTATATTGATAAGTTGTACGACATTTAAGGGAAATCTACGTCACCTCAAACGTGATTTGCAGATTGGAAGTCACTAGGACATATTTATCTTATTATTGATTTCCAGCAATGGTCAATGGCAATTCCAGCGATTGTCGATGTCAATTCCAGCTAATTTCTATGCGATATTCAATTCCATTTCAAGCTATAGATGATGTCATTTCCGGTGATAGTTGATGCCATTTCCAGTGATTTTAAATGTTATCTCCCATTGAATTTAACATAACATAGACCTTCAAATTGAATACAAATATAAATAAGAGTAGGAAATTAGGAGGTAGATTGAGACTTACACCTACTGAAGAAGATTGTTGATCAAATTAATCTAAATTTACATATACTTGAATTCTAAATAACTCAGTTAAACATTGCACAATGTAATAATACATTTGATATTTGAAGGGACACGGCTAACATCTTGCAAAGTGAAAATGATAGTGCACAGTAAGAAAGTCCATTGATTTTTAACTCGTATCCAATTCGTCAAATAGCATTAATATTTTCAGAGACAACATCTTTGAGCCATTTATCACTTCTTTTACTGAGCAGATCACTGGTAAGATTCTAAGCCTTCACAGTCATTGCTTTCATTCACGTTTATTTTATCAAAGGGTATCGTTATGAAACGAGTGTGGCTGGAAGTAGCTCTGAAGCACAGTTTGCCGTTGGTCAAAAAGTGGGCCAGACATCTACTCCCATTTCCAAGGCAGGATAATCTACTGGTAAGGGTTTTAATTAATGGTGGCGACCAAAAATGGCTACTACAGTTACCTGCAATGTCAAGGCGTCTTGGCTATCCGCTACGAGACTAGGACACTCTCCCCAATAGTTTCTGGCTATTTGGCCGTCGTCAGTCGTAGGTAGGTTCAGTTCCACCTCAGAGCATAATGCCATTACGATCTGTAGGTAACCAGAACAGAAAACGCCCACTCCCTTTCAAAGAGAAGGTTACGGCGACATTTGATGAGATTGTCCAAGACGAAAAAGAATTGCTGGTAGGCATTGAAACAATCAGTGCAAACCAGAAAGCGCTACTTCAGGAGTCAAAAAAACAAACTGAAGCAATGGAGAGGCAAGCAACGGCTATGGAGAGGCAAGCAACTGCTTTGGAGAGGCAGATTGATGTCCTCTGGACGCTGTTGGCAGCCGTTACTGGACACGTGGCGCAATCTCAACCTACAAATGAGTAGTCATTATTTTTTTCTGGTAATAGTGCCCGAGGATAGGCCTGAACACGATAGTGTTATAATGGGATACCTCGTTAAAAAAAACGCGCCTTTATTTCTACCTCTTGGGTGGTGTGGAAAAGAAATATCCCTATTGGGCTTGCTAAACTGTTGCAGAAATTA